>NW_008751892.1:303130-321929 GCF_000715545.1 Opisthorchis viverrini | reverse complement strand
GCCCACATTTCCACACCCTCTTCTCAGCAGAAGATCAGAGAGTCATTATGGTCTCCGATCGTTTTGCTGATAAGAGCTTCTTGTGGTGGCCAATGTGGGGTCAAAATACTTTCACCTGCAAAGTTGATGGTTGTAAGGGAGCTGAGACAATCCCAGGAGAATAAATTCACACAGAAAGACAACTAGAGCTCTCAGCCAAAGCCATAGATTCAAAAGCCTAGCCACAAAATAGTGGGTTGATATCAGCACAGTAACATACATATTTACGAAATAAGTCACCCATGTGCTATACTAAATCACATGACGCTCATCTAAGCATCCTCGACCTCTAGAATGCAGATTCATAGTGATCATCTAGTACCTAAATAATAAGATAAATGTTATGAGTAGATATGATGCCCTTCGGATTCTCACTCCATTCAGCATCAACTTTCCCATCCTTGTAATGTAGGCACCTTGCCGGAGTTAGATATCAAATCGTTCTTTTGGTAAACTATATACGTCTATATACACATGCATGCGCCATACTGACCTCCCTGTGCCAGACCACAGCTAAATGCAGAACACCATTTGGGTGTACCTATCATTTTGCTTATTAGTAATTTCGGCTTTCAGTCTATCCGTGGCAGATAAAACTAGGTTCAACTCTCAGGTTGTTCCCAGGTGTCCGTAAGATTGTGACTCAGTGATCTGAAAGGTTGGGGGCCTTAGGCCAAAAAGTGCGTTAGCATTAACCCTCTGTTTTCAACGCTGTACAGAAGAATCTGAAAACGGCTGTTGCGAAACATTAACGCATGTTCCTTGGGTGTTATATATATCTTTCAGGACACCAGGCCCTCCCTGACACACACTATGTATCCCAATTTTTTCATTTTTTCTTATTTGGAATGACGTTTTTGAGCCTTCCTTTAGGCACACCCGTGTTTTCGGAGCTGCCTCTTCCCATTCAACGTTGCGTCCTAATCTTCCCTGTTTACACCAGGTATACAGAGTTCCATTGGTCCAATGCATGTCTCAAAGCAAACTGCATACGGTATGACCCAGAGCTCTTAGAGAAGTGTAGACTTAGTCTGCTGTGACAGATAAACCCCGAAACAGATAACAATCCACGAAGTAAGTAGTCATTCGCTGAAGACCTACAGACATGATAATGTCGATCTCCTGTCATGAAGACTTCATTCGAATATTCCCTCCCTCCATGCATAGAGAGAAGTAATTTTCCCACAAAATCAGCTATTCTTCCCTAACGTTACACGATACTATGCTGTCTTTTCTCTATAGGCGGCAGGGAAAATGAACCCAATGGATTGTTTGACACAATCTTCTCAGTCAAGCACACAACATCTCCCAAAATTTGTGGTTCAAGATGAACCAAAATCAATTAGTTTTCCACTAGACCATACCAGTGAACTTAAAGGATTGAAGAGAGGAACGTTCGAAAAGAAGCCATCCAGCATTCATCAGAACTCACAGGTGCCACACGGAGAGAACGAAGGAATGCCAAGCCCACCGGGCTTATGCTGTGGTATCCAATTCCCATATGGTGAGGAAATTCACCCTTCCATGCCAGAAAACACGATTTTTGGGAAAAAGGACTGTTCACTGTCAGAATCCGAATCCTCTGCACGGGTTTGTTCAAGATTTTCCGAGCGAATCCAGTTGGCACGCAATTATGTAGACAGACTCTATGGCCCTGGTACAACGAAACATTTGATCCAGGAAACTACACACCACATTCGTCCAACTTCCCGTCGCTGTTCTCTGGAAGCCGTTTCAGACAGCTTTTACGATGGAGGAGAAACCTACGCAGATGTGCTCGACAACTGTTGTAATTTACCTCAGTGTCAGAGACGTTTTGAGTACTTATCAAAACAAGAGAACAACGTCTATCGAAATCCAGCAGATGACAAGATCTTGGCTGAATCAACACAGGTACCGAACACTTCGACCAATACGTTGAAGCCAACGCCAATCCAAATTGTTAAACCCGCACTGAGATCAATAAACGCCGCAGACTCTAGCGGGTTCGACACCGGATCACCATCAGACAGTGATGATCTGTCTGCAAAATCAGCCCAGATCCTAAGCCGAGCACGTACGGACGCATACCGAAATATGCGCAACTTCGCAACTGATAGTGCACAAACAGAACAACAAGAAAAGAGCAAGAAACCGAAAAGTGTACTAATATCGGAGTCCTCGAGGGAGAGACGACAGCGTGAGCTGCAGAAGAATAATTGGTGAGTGTAAAGCCACTAGCCGTAGAATAAAACTATCATGTTTTTTCTGACTGTCAGGATATTAGTGGTCAACCGTTGTAGGCTAATTTTGAAGGGTACACCTACCTCTCAATCAACTCGCTGATAAGGAGGAGAAACCTACTTACAATGTAAAAAGGAAAATCGTCAAAGCCGTTTCTCTCCCAAGGTTTCTTCTCTTGGACAGGTTTCTTGTATACAAATCCTTGATAGTCTTCGCGTTCTCTCTGTCTTCCCTCTTAAAGAAACCGATGTTGGTCGTAGCTTTACATAGCCGTTTTCTATGCCTATTGTTGGCAACTAAGGAACTCTGACAGATGTCTGCAATCCCTAAATGCTAACCTAGCCGCGATATATCTGCATGGAAACGTGGTCTACCCGGCGTCCCGCGGCTGGATTTGGTTAGGACTGATCGAATCATACAGTATTAAAAACACTTGTTCGCTAGGAAAACTTCAGCTACCACATAACCAAGGGGGACAGGTTGTCACTACAGCCAAGGCATTGACAATTTAAAAAGCAGATTGGGTTAGGACCATGAAAAGTCTGACCAGTAGCTTTGCGCCTTGACTGCTAGAGTATTTCGAGATCTCTGGAACCTGATTGTACCCCTAACCGAATGCAAAAGTGACAACAAACTTGGTGCTCCTGTATTCAGCACATTCTTTCCATTTAATTTTACACAATGCAACAGCCATACACTCATGGTTGTCCAGCCAGTTTAGCAATAGCAAGCTTTCTGGCATGTTTTGAAGGACTGTGTTCTCTGCTGACTGATTTATAACACCCCATACTCATAACGTTGTGCCATCAGCGTTTCAAGGTCACACCTGAACCCCATCAGATTTACTGGGATGATAAAATTCCGCCAATATTCTAGTGTTTAGAGAGAGTTGTCCTGTCAGCCGTCTTCTTTTGAAAGCCACTTCCACCTGATCCACTGTGCGCGGTTTTTGTGAGGCCATCTTTGGTCACGGTTTGACGTCACACTGACTACGGACTCAGGTGGATCGGGTTCTCTGATCAAAACTGACCTGAAGAATATTGCGCATCAGGTTGTGCACTTTCCAATCCAGTCTCTTGAAAAAAGCGCCGATAATCGTAGTCCTTGTTCCCCTTATTTTGGGAACAAGTACTGTGGATGAGTCTTCATAATTCTGCCACGTCAACTTTTGACCAAAAAATGCGACTAAACTCTAATGTCATTGACCACAACATGATACTGTCTTGCTTGTTCAAGAATCCGATCGATCACGGGGACTGAGGACATACAGCGTGTACGGAAGACACAGTAGATGATACCCAGGTTCATTCTTCCCCTCCGTTGGTGCTGAACAATATGCCTGGTTTGAATTCGAATTTTTGCGTGCTTTGATTTGCAAACGATTTGTGTCTGCTCTCAATGCTGTTGACATTTCTCATCGACATCCTGATGTCAACGGCCCCCAACACCACACCGTAGAGAAACATTGCAACAAATCGATGAGGCAGAGCACTGAGTTAAAGAGTAATTCCACTATACCTTCCGTAGAAATTAAATAGCAAATCTAGAGTGGCCGCACGTATTTAGGGGCCTCCTAACAAGTTTAACTAGCTTTTACCCCCAGGTAATGATTTATCCCATCGTGAATGGTTGGGAAATAAGTGATTGGCTGATTGGACTTATGTCCTCATGTTCCTTGTGGTTTATTTTCACTCAAGTTAGAAAGCGAAACCTGTTCCAATGTCTTTTGAATAAAGTACGTGGGGTCTATTTCTTAGACGTTCGTTGCTTTACGGTGCACAACTTTTATTTGTTCAGACGTGGATCTGATGCGGTTGGGTCCTTCCATCATTAGAAATAGCAGCCTGGCTACCATAGCTATGGTACTGACTAACCCCAGTTATATTTCTACCCAGTGTGGCACCCTTCACTGTATTCAGTACCTCTTGCCTTGATTCACTGCTTAGTACTGATCTGCAGCTAGGTTTAAGCCAAAGATTGTAATTCAATAGGGCATGGAATCTTTCTATCTTGAACCAAGTCTCTCGCTGGGATGAACCACATGTTTCAAAGCTCGAATGTGGTGGCCCTCCGGAACAAGAGACTTTCATAGGTTCTAGTGGAGTTAGCTGAGAGTATGTTTTCTCACATAGAGAACAATTTCGCCGACCATTAGCGCAAATAGTAGTGCGCATAACCCTACTTCATATGCAAGTACAATGAAACCCCGAGTTGAAAACAACATGCTACTTATCAGACCCTGTCACAAAGTCGATCCACCTATGCAGGTCACTTTTGTCATCCACGAATAAATACCACAATAAATAAAAGAATGTCCGTGCTAGAAAAATCGGAGTTGCTCGTTTGAGGCAAATCTAGAACACAGCTGGACTGTCGGTTTTCTTACTTCCCCAAGCATTTTTGGCTACCATTAAGGTTGACGACGACTGTCATGCTGAAGCATCATTATTGCAGTGTCCAGCAGCATGGATGCGCTTCATCTAGCACACCTTAATTAGAACGGATACACGTTTCCTGTCTGCGTGGATTTACAAAACCGGACATCCTACCTAGTCCGAAATTATTTTAACCTGACTTAATTAATCGAACCCAACCTCACTGCTTCGAAAAGCACGCACTCAAGTACATTCATGATGGGAAATAATTGATTATTTCTAACTTGTCTGTTTGTGACCGTTGATTGATTCGCTGACATAAGCAGTTTGGTTTCAAATATTTCACCACCAATGTTCCACCAATGTTTCCACCAAATATTTCACTCCAATGCATTCCATCGCTCTCTTAGGTGCAACTAAACTACTGCTCTCAAAAAACACTGTCCTGATTAATGCAGATTTTCTGTAAATTTTATGCGCAGTGATCACTGAAAATATTCACAAAGTATGATGGGTAATCACTTATCATACTGTTCCATCCAGTTAGATGCCGTAAAGTACTAAGGCAAAAACAGTTGTTTTATCGGTTAAGTAACTCATTTTAAGTCCCCTAATAACTGCCTTTTCATTTTTATCAGTCCACAGCGGACAGTGGTTTGGGAAGACGAACTTTACAATGGCTCGTATCAAAAGTCCAAAGGGGAACACTCTGATTCTCTCATTGGAACTAAGGTTAACAACATTCCTACTTTCAACCTAATTGATTGTGAGCAACGGGGGAGTTCCAGTGCTTCACATATGAATTTAAGTCTGACTGAGGAAGATTTTAACAGACGCCCTGGAATGTTTCTGCCTGGTGGATGTGAAGATCCTTCCGCAGATAGTGGGCCTGGCCATGAAGACTATATTGAAGGTCAACTCAACTGTGAAAAAACACTTAACAAAGTCATCCGACGAAGTTTACCAGCTCCAGGCAAAACACCAGCTGTGAAAAACCTTCGGTGAATTATACCCGTTAAGATCACACTGTATTGTATACAGTGCCTTCACTTGTCATCCACAGATACATGCATATTCATTTTTTGTTTCTTAGCTGACTACCATCGGCAATCTTGCACTCAACGCTGGTTGTTTTGCTCTGAAATCTTGGATGGGTTATCGACTCTCATCATGAATGTGTGAACGCCGTAGCATCTGAAAAATGTGCAGTAACCTCGCTTATCGATCGAGTTGCACCGGGCTTGTGTAAGAGACAAGTTTCAGTATTCCATGTGACCATTTTTCCTGCCAATAGAAATGGTCTTACCCTAGTCCCCCTTAGTTTACCAGAATAGCAACCAACTGTCAAAACCTGATGGTGGGACCACTCGGAAGTATTTACATGTATCCGGCTTGAACTAGTCTACTCCTGTGCGACTGGGAGTATTCTGGTTGGTTCACGCCACAGCGAGGAAACAATGTGTCAAAGTTTTTGCCCCATTATTGCAGGTGTACATTCTTTTGACCTGAATGAGACTTCAACCCCGGCCTATCGACATGCTTGGTCAAATAGTCACTATCAGTCCAACAAAAAAAACTAAGACGCCCCTGTCTTGTCGTTCCTACCAAACAAACGTATTCACTCTTTGGGATTGTGATTGGTTTGTCCGACGCCTCGAACTACGACCCAAAACCCGTTCCGCTGGTTAGAAGATCCCTTTAGGAAGCATCACAGAAGCCTACACATACCGGATAATTTATTACTTTGACATGGTGGAGGCCTGTGAGATTTACTGAATTGGCACCCATTTCATCCTAGTTTACTATACTGTCAATTTCAGTGTTGCGGTCAGAAAATTTTTCCTGGAAAACTAAAACAAATGCTCAATGATCAGATGCGCTGTTTGCGGCAGGATGCTCGTTTGACTTAGAAGTGGTAATTCTTTCGCATATAAGCTAGTAGCATGATTCTTGTGCCATCTGCGCTCACGAAACTTCCACGGAAAACGGGACAAGTTCTTGAAGCAACTTGGTATAATGCCTGAACAGAAAAAAGCGAAATACCAATATCTCCAAACTATACAAATCTCCAAGCTATACAAATCACATTATTTGCCAGGGAATTCGCATTTGCCGTTCGATCACCAGTATGCACATGAAGGTGGACTGATGGAATTTCAAATAGTGTCTTGTTATGCACATTGCTGGTCCTCTCCACCGAAAACTACTTAATGTGTGCTTTTACGTCTCAGTGGTTTTACACAATACCTGGAAAGTAATACTTGTTATCAAATAAGACGGGACGCTCACATTGGAACACTACACAGATGAGTAAACATTGTCCTATGTACAGTTCACGCAGTATGTCATTAATCTACCTAGTGAAGAAGAGTCTGAAGTTTATGCCATATTTTCCATGCATGGGTCGCTTTAGTAGTAAAGAGCGCTTTCCTGTAAGGTTTAAATAGCTTGAAAAAGGTCCAAAAAGTGTACTTTTCTAATTGGTGACAACTGCATGGCCCGGAGAGTGCACGCGTCTAAAAAAATCCGTTCTAACAGACTGGCCCGAATTTTATGACAGGAACTGTAGCGGTGTGCAGGGCGGGAAAAACTGACGTCACTGATTAATGAGATGTAGATAAAACGAAAATTCTACGAAAACGTCGTTGGAAAAATGCATCTCCTGTAAGGTCAAGGTGTAAGTTACCTGCAAGAGTCATTCTGCGAGACGTATAGTTTAGCTTAAATCCTCCGAAAACATCGCACCACGTTGAGAGCACCGTCTGCTTATACCGCAAACGAGGCTCAAAGTGATCAGTTTGGGCAGCTGGAAAACGTCTATTATTCCCATGAGTTGTATGATGAGCTCGTTAAGTATCATGCCACGTCACGAAGAGACTGGACAGTAGTGCGGTGTGGCGATTTTTGCACCTACACAGCCCACTCAATCACACTATGGAGCAAGAGTTTGACACTCATATAGCCCCATACTAGGCTGGTTGATGGGTAAAGATCCATCGGTCATCAAGAATGGGGATTGGAACATGTGTCGACTTTCTCCCTAAAAGTGTAGACTGATCTAACGACATTACGCCAACCACTGTTGCCTTGCGGTTAGCCTTTTGAGCTAAGGTCCTTGTCTAAAGAGCTCAGGTATCCTCTTGTCTAGGTCTGTATTCCCTGGTGCCATTCCAGCCCACTACGATCATGAATTCACACGAAATGGAGACTTTCACATCAGTTTCCTCTGCTGTATTGTGAAAATTCAAACTGTGCAGTCGATTTGAGATTTGCTGGCTGCAACAAACATAAGTGTAAACTCGATACTGTTGGCATGTACGCACTTCAGGATACAACATCAGGATGCAGAAAAATACGGTCCAGTAGTACAACAACTGCTTGTATTTACCAGGGCCGCGAGTGTCAAGCAACAAGCCGTCAGAATGAAACAAGCATTGTAAGGACGTTAGCCAAAGACAGCCGGTGTTTCATCCTACTGATCGCGCTGTAAATGATCACACTTATAAATGATCATGTTTAACTGATTTTGCTCATTTCCTGTTATGGAAACAGCCATTAAAGACGAGCATGGCTTCCAATTAGGACCATCTACCATCTATACCTCTGACTTGCGGCTGCTAATCTCATATGTAGAACAGTAGCAAACGCGTAATCGATTGCTCCAAGTCCATTCATGTTTAGTGTGTACTCGAATAGAGCTAACACGTAAGTACTGGTGCACTTAGATTAATCTGTTCCTACTGTCTAAATTCTTCGAAAAGTATGGCAGTTGCGTTACTGAATCATGATACCATAGATCCAGTATACCGAATTCAATAGATCTCAGTCGGATAGATCAATAAATGTTCAAGCGTTTCAAACAACCTGCGGATCATCAAGTTACAACGTGTCTCCAGCACATCTTTGAGCTTTTTGTGAACCCAATACACACGACTGCTGACACTTACACCATCGCGAAGCAAAATAGCACATCATCTTTCATCAGTGACGAGTGGCCCTTGTTTATCTCCAAAACCATTCAGTAAAGCATCGACTCTGGCTTAGAAGTAATAAATCTAGAAAACGTACCAGTGTTCAATGCTGGACGGGTCACCGACTCCTCGCCTAAATACCATCAGCACAATCCTTGCCATATTCTACGCTCTTCTCCGTAAGCCTCTGAACCAGATTGCCGCTACAACCCAGAGAAGCGGTGCTTCGGTTAAAGATTTTCGACTTTTTATTTCTAGTGTCACCTGCTTTGGCCCTCGTGAATCTACACAAAATATAAATGTGAACGTGTTCTCTATGTTTAATCCCAAATGGGTCGCACGGTTGCGTAAGTTAGTTCCACCTTTACGTCATGTAATTTAGACTTTGAAGATAGGTTGTGAAGTTCTCCCAACCAGTTTAAGTAAGGTCAGTTGATTATTTAACGTTCAGCCACCGTGTACGTGGTTAAGGCATGCCAATATATGATAGGCTTCGTCTTCCTTCCTCTTGTATAGGCACACAGTGGTTTGTCAACCCTCGTGACCTACTGATATAGACCAACAATCAATGAATACCTTTGCCTGATGTCAAAATATTTTACCAGAGCATAGTTATCTTGAGGCACTTTTCACAGCAGCTAGGCCACTATGTCTAAGGGTGGAAAACCTGCGTTTCCTCTACCAAATTCTACCCATTTCTTGTAGTTAAACGACCATTAGCTACCCGTATAACAAAAACTGACTGGTATTCTATGTTGACAATCGCCGCCGAAAGACCAAAATCGAAATGGTGCACGGCTATTGAATAAATGCCTACCGAGGACTCGTAGCTGTGTGACGGTTCATTACGCAGGAAACAACAGGAACCAATGCCTTTAGGTTTAATAACCCCGAATTACCGATCATTCGGTGGATGCTTCGTTGGTATTCAACCAAATTCTATTCAGTGCACTTAAAGACCTCGTTTTTGTATACATACATTCTTGTTGACGACAAATATCGATATTTAGTTCCCACAATACATGCATCACGCTGAATTACTGGTTTCTCCAGCTTTCTAAGAATCTCCTCTCCTGGTTAGCTTGTTGAGTTGGAGTAGCTGGAAACCGGCTAGATGTGATGTTTCCATAGGTTGTGAATTTGAATAATTGAACATCCACGATAAAAAAAACTATGGAGAACGAGTCTTTCTAAACCAACAACCTGCAACGGTAACCTCAGCGGGATCATGATTACCAAGGGCTGGGCTGGAGTCAAATTGGCTCAGTAGACACCTAGTAAATTTTCGCGGATGTCATGCTATCCGCTAAAGACAAGAGAGGATGAAGCATACACAGTTTGACGCCTTTTTCTGGACATCCAATGACAAGAAATTTGCCGTCAGTGTTGGACCTAGTGGCTTACTGCGCTGCGTCCAAAGCTTTCCGGATAAAGATTGGATATCTTTGATTGCGGGACATATATATGAGCAGCAGTTAGAAGCGTGTGTTTTCAACCGCCCTGTGAGATGGGGTTGTCTGAAGGGACAGTCGTAATGCTATGCCGCTGAAAGCAGAGAGTTATCCACTATTCCTTGCCTTATTAAAAGCACTAACTTTAATCTCGAAAGTAATTTACATACCGAGGACTTCGCACCTACCAGTTTTAAATAGTTCATCGTTGATACCAATGCGGAAGATAAAACCGAAACGTAAAGTATGTTATAGAGGGTAGTGCAAGGTAGCCTGTAGCCATCGTAGCATGCACCAGTCTGGCGGAGTGAAGATAGGTGTGGAGCCAGCAAATGTGACGCTTGCATAAGCTGGGATAAATGATGAACTACGGAGGCCCGCAAGCTTTTCGTACATCGAATAAATTGGATGAAAGTTTTTTTTCAGTTACACACAGTCTTCGAGTTTCCGCTGAATGTGCCGCATCAAATGAAACATGAGGGAATAGAATCCCTTGGGAAAATATAATGTGATATCTCGAATATCATACCACCTGTATCAAGAGGCGACCTTTGTGAAGCACAATCTGTTGAATAATATCATAAGCGAGAGATTCAGTCAAGTGAATATTAAGTAAAAATAAGCTGATTTACAAATGAGTGTATTTGTCGAAATCATTACAATTCGAGTCCAAGTATAACATAAGGTTGACAAAAACTTGGGGATTACGTCTAGCTGAAGAGCTGTATGACTAGCGAAACTGGGCGTGGGCTATCCAGGAGATTTTAGCAAACTTGTGAGTAATTTTTTCACAGAGTAGAAGTGCTCAGAGTACGACAGTTTCAGATCTGACCTAATAAACTGAAAACGCTTGCTGACATTGTTCACTAGAAACAAGACCAAATTATTTTCGCCAATTCTACTGAGTTTACAAAGCTGAAAATTTTGGGTGGATATCCTAATACGGCAGTACGTTCCAGTGTTATCTTGTCAATAACATTTCGTTTGGGTGAGCGAAATTTCAAGGTCACCGACTGCCGCTGATTCGCTCGTGTTAACCAGTCTACCAGATACAACACAAAATCAAATCTAAGCATATTTTAACGTCCTGTGGTATTCCTTAATTAGGAGATAACTTCTTCAGTATATTCGGATGGATAGTTTATTAATTTTTGTATGCGTTCTACTCATCAGATGTAATAAGACTGGTTAGTCTATTTCGCGGACCTCGACATGGTTTCTGCTTCTTGGGAAGCTTACCTTGCGTTCAGTGTCATAAAGGAAGACAGCCCGATGAATTGTGCAGTAGAGATGTGGATAATTGCTGCTCGCAGAAATGTGCTAGTGTGACGTTTTGTACCTATATTTTGCTTCCATTATAACACTACATGTTTCAGCAATTGCATAATCGTTTTTTGTTTGAATACGAAGAACTACAAAAACGCTCACTTGTGCAGTTTCACATTATACAAGCTTGGTCGCGTGCTTCGACTCTCTTCTGATTTCGCTCACGCTTGCGGCGGCCTTTCGCGAGTCTCATGTACTAACTATGGTACCAAAACATTTCAGACCATCTTCAGAATCTATTATATGCAGGAACTGTTCAGAAGAAGACCGCTGGAACAACATAGTTGGATTATCGTTTATTCACTGACCTGGGCCAACGATCAACTACTTTAAAGAGAACAACTGTTAGTGAGTCTGTTCCATCTGCCTTCGTTATTATTGTATACCCAAACTAGCGTTAATATTTTCATTTCTTTGCCACACACTCCTGGTAAACGAACTTATTGGGTAGCCAGGCCACCACACTAGTAAGTAGATATTGCAGGGTTCTCATATTTGTGTATGTGAATATATAAAGCAACAGCATCATTCTTCCTAAAAATAATCTATCTCAGCTAAATTACGCAGTTAAGCACCAAATTGCCGGAAAATAAGACCAGTCATTGTTTTTTATCACAGTAACCGAACGCACTGTCGTTTACCTTGTCTACTTATCACAACTCCCGTGCTCATACCTATGCGCGACTCTTGTTATTAGGCCCCACCCATGCATGATAACCCAACGCAGCGGCTTACGATGGTCTTCATATTAACACATATTATACACCTACTGTGATCATGTTTGAAGAATAAAAAACACCTCTTGTGAATTGTATTTTTTCACCCATTGGTTGCATCGGCACAAACGAAATGGGCAATCACACCGGCTCTCATTTTCTGGAAGTCATTTTCATTTGACTGATAAAATGAAGAAAAAGTTTACGGTCAACCATATGCCTTAGGTAAATGGTTCAGAAGACCGAATGTTAAAAGGGAAAACTAACGCCTTGGCTAATTAGTTTCATTGTTGATAATGAAAGATCCGTGTGCGCGTGGCGTTCGCAATGTCAAAGTTCAGTACTTCTGAGTGTCTTTGGGCACAACGATTTTTAAGTTAAAGAGTAGTGTTCTCAAGACAGCCATAGGCCAAAGTGGTATGGACGTACTTCCCAGAATTTTGATACCTCATTGTCTTTAAACGTATACCCATGGACAGAGCCGTGGGGAATATTTGTTGAATGGGCAGGTGCTTGATGCCAAATCTGCCACATTAGAGCACTAAAACCTAACTTCATCCCACTTCTGCTCGCCATCAAGTGTACCCCGTTGTTTAACAGAAGTGACAGCACTGTCGCTCTCAACACAACTCGGAACCATCTCGCACTCAACCGCAGTAGATCTCTTACCGATTTTGGTCCCGTTCTTAGGCACTCAACCGCAGTAGATCTCTTACCGATTTGGGTCCCGTTCTTATCACTTATTACTTACCACTTATCACCCCCGGTGCTTGCTTTTAGAAACAGACTCTTGTTATATTCGGCATCCGACTGGAGCCAAAAATTGTCTGCGTATCTCAGACACACCCAAGATGCTAATATCCGCTTCATATTTTAGGTTACCATGAGACTTGACGGCTATCACTTCTGTCTAGGAGGTCACAAGTTTCTTATTGCGTTCACGATTTACACTACGTTTCAGGTTCAAGGCGTCAGCGCTGACTCGGTGTATTTTCTTCTCGGCACTGCCTCACGAAGTTCAAGTTTTTTTATCACTCCGATACCTCGCAGCATACGTCCATGAAAACCGTCTTCCTTCCCTTCACCCGCTATTCCGGTACTCTCCGTTGGTTTGGAATGATTGTGGATAATATGTTGTGGTTACCAACTCAGTTTAACCATCCTGCTGGTTAAGTGAGCCACACAATAATAAATATAACTTCACCACTTTTCCAAAATTTAACAGATTTATTTCTTGCACCGCCAAAGAATGCTTGCTGGCGCTGCCCAGCCAATGTAGACGTGCGGTCACACCAAACTAATGAAGCTTTTACCTCATACGGCACATGGGCGACCGCCCTCCATACATCCACAACCCACAATCCAGCCCACAACACGCACTTGTTCATTCGTTGTGATCCTGTTCCTCTCAGTTAACACCCAATCAAAAGCGCTTAGTTATTCTGTACAACCATCTAGCAAAATCTCAATGTTTATCTTTTATCAAATCTTCGGGTTTACATGCCCACCCATTCAACCACCTATACCTAACTCTGCAACTACCCGCCTTCCACATATCTCACATTTTGCCATGAACACATCTCTCCTCAATCTTCACCACATATTTCTTCCGTCCCTTGAGACAAGCTGCTCTTTTGCCGACATAACCCTTCGTCAGAGAAGTACAAACTTGTCATAACCGTCAGGACGTCCGATTCGCATAATCTTGTCCTCCTTTGGGAGCTGGGTTAATGTAAACCCCCCTGCTATTTATGTCAGTTGCTAAGACCACTCTCCTCATGTAAGCAAGCTGAGTGTAGTTTCGACTTCCAGATGAATCAGCTCTTGTCCTGTTTATAGTTGAGCCTAAGGAGCTTGAATGTTACAGTAGAGGGCAAGTTAAGTTTTCCGGATAATGCTGAAGGAAGTCCTGTACACTGTTCTCTAGATGGTGTGATGACAACGATTCGCATGCATTACGTCCACTGTGAAAAAAGTGATTTCCTCCTGAAGCCAAAGACACTGTAAATCCATACTGGTCCATGTAAAGAGACACAGGTTGAGTTGTTCATAATCCGCGATTCCTTTTGCCCATTCGCAAATCAAAACTGGCCTAGCAAGCTATCTACCAGCGCAAAATACCAAAATTTTGGAAACGCAAAACTCTTTCGTCATTCCGTGTCAAGGCGACTGCTTGTAGACCCGCTTCCCAGCCATACCATTTCAATCTGTTAATTTAGAGTAGGTGCAAGAAGTCGAGAGCTGGAAAGCCGAGAAGTCCATTAAAGCTTTTTTCACCTTACTGTGAATAATCAAAGGCAAGCAACCACGAAATCCACTTCACATGGTTAAGGTCTGACTAACTTCTCAGTCAACTAATACTCCGCCCAAGTGTATATTGATTACAGAGCCCTTTGGCCGCCTGCATAGGCATGGATGAGCGCTCAACCTCCTGAAAAAAGTTGCTCACGCTCGCAAAGCATATCTAATAATAATAACGATAATAACGAGTTTATTTTCCAACTTGTGTGGAACATGCCCATCGACTCATGATGGGGTCATTACAACCTAGACGCGATGGGTGACGACAAAACGGGGAGGAATGTACATTCGACGAGACACGCTTATTACGTGAAGAATTACCGTACTTGAGGAAGCAAAAAACCAGCACAGTGGAGATTGGAGGATGACTACTTCAGTGATGAAGCAAAGTGACGTGAACTAAAGGTTAAAAATCATTGTTTACCCTAAGTGGCCTTGCGCGGTTGAGTAAATGGCCAGGGTCAATAAAAGGAAAACGGAAACGAAGATGGAAGAATTCAAAGTGGATACAAAGGGCATGTTTTGTCCTAAAAATATGGTTTACACTGAAATCCAGTGGACTCACTGGTGACGTTGTTGTGAGAAAATCAGTTTTACTGGACATTTCCGATTGGGAGATAGTGCTAATGCAGAGAGTTCAGCGAACACCGAAAGTGAAATCGTTGAACTCGTGGATTGTGGGCAAGCTGGAATTGAAGTGGACACCCAGGTCAGTTAAATTCACATGAAAATTTCAGCTGGTTGGAACGAACTTGTTTCAGAGGTGCTTTGGGTGATTGAAAAATTTTTTCGTAGTTACAATCAAGTGCTCAAGTGAGCAGGAGGTGAAGGTCGACGGTAGGAATATAGTAGATGCAGAGTGTGATCAGACTGGGAATCTTCTCGAAGTGTGCGTGGTACATTCAGACAGCGATGCAAGAGATTAACATTTGTGGTATGATTTGTGCCTTGTGTTTCGATTAAGCGTCAGTTGATCTGAAGGCCAAAGCACAGGGCAAAAGTAGTTGCGTTAATTAGTGGTGGTGAAGATTTGGCCGCCGATTTACAGAGCAATGAGCCTGGTAGTTGGACCAAATGCTACGTGCGATGACAGCGAAAGGTAGCTAGGGGATGCAGTGGTTCTTATCTCCGCTAAAGGATCCTTTCAGAGGGTGTTGAATCTAACTTGACATTATGATAATTCCCCCATTCATCTGCTTACTCCGCCTATGTACTTTTGACCTCCAGTTGTTTTGCTTATTCGTACTCGGCACTCACTTTGCCACTCACTCACTCCTTTCCGACACTTATGTATTGACATGTGTGTCTGTGTGTGAATGTGCGCTGCTGACCTACTTACCCATGTGCGTTCACGTTCCGTTTGCTGAGCCTGCCTTGACGTGTTTTCTCATGGGTTCCGCGTGATCGCACATCCAATGAGAGTCACGAGACCGTCGTCGGAAGGAACAACCGCAACCCACGCTACTGAGCCGTCATTCCGCTCGCCGATGTTTGGTGTGCGGACGTTGAGACTGCACTGTGCCGGACAGTGACAGACCTGTGAACGTGTTGACGCCACGAACGTGAACAATTGAGGTTTGTTGTACACGTTTGCTTACCCTTCGTGTAAATGGTACCGTAGAATTACGAACCTAATTCTTCCTTTTGATATTCGGGATTGTTGAACCTACGCGTCACTCAAAGTTCCGTATCGGGATCCTTAACAGAGGGTCTCCGTTGTGCAAAATACATAGGGGTTCCTGTGAAGAAAGACAACAGGCATATATTGATCGGTCGAGCGAGTTCCCCCAAGATAATGGATAGGGGCTATATTGTTACTGGAAGCTACTACGTGAACTAAACAGAAAGGCGAGTGCATGGTTCGGCAGTCATCGAGTCACTTCTGTCAGCTTCGAGCAACAAATGGTGCAGAAAGACAGTCAGCAGGTACTAGTTTTGACTGTTGGTATATTGGGGTATTTACAGCTAATATGTATGTGATCACTTCATGGAACAAGTATGAATGATATGCGCGTTACATATGGCTGTTGAAATGGAATTGAGTTGGTGCAACCCCAACTAAGACGAATGTGACAACGCCTTGCACGTCTATGGTGGCCTTGCGCGGTATCTTCAAACTTTCCCGTTTACTTCTTATAAATCAGACGAAGAGACAGTTGCCCTTCTGGTGTATTTCTTGGTTTTGCAAGAAAAGCGAGAACCGAGAGAAGTCCAAACAACCTACGGGCAAAATACAACGGTGCTCTTTTATAAATTCCCTTATTAAAAGACCAGACAAAAAACCATCGAGGATGTGCAATGTACCGGTGCTGCCAGAGAGTAGTGATCATGCAAACGCACCGTGGTTGAACGTGACAAAACGAACCTTCCTGCAGGGCTTATCCGTCCACCAAACGCAGGTTTTACCCCCTGTGCTCCTATAAGTTGGCAAGCCAACAAGCAGCCATGTTTGCGGCTTGTGCATTAATAAAGAGCTAACTACCAGATATTTTATACGGTTGAGGGAGCCAGGCCAGAAAAGCAGCTCAGACAGTGCGGGCAACTAAACGGCAAATAGCCAATAGAAGGATCTAGTTGGGGAGGCTGATAAAACGGCAGCTTATGTTCCGGCCATGGGACTAGAATGGGGTTGCCCTTGCTTGTGTACTATGGATAAACAACGTCAAAGCATTTGTTGGTATCGTCATGTCAAGCGGAAGTGCACCACAATGTTCCGAATGAATGAGTGGGCTGTTAAGTATTTTGTCAGTCGCTCAACGAAGGCTAATTGCTCTCTGCTTGAAAATCGGTCGTTGTTACTTTAATCTACGAAACTGGTGGCTGACGATCATCCGGCAGCCACAGGCCTACTAGCTTAAGTAGCGTATCGTGCAAGGTAACGGAACGCTTTCTGAAGCAGACCATTTTAAATCACCTTACAATCAACAACTTGATATCCCCGGTCCATCATGGATGCCTCCCAAACCATCCTTATTTGACGAAGATGCACCCATTTATGGACAGCTGAACCCGAGCAGAGGAAAAGGGACCTGTGAAGGATGCCATATTTTTTACATCTCAAGGGCATTTGATTGAGTCGTGCCCATCCCTTCGCTCCACATACTCTAGTCTTACAGGATTCAATGAGAGATCGAACGCTCGATTGAGGTGTTTCTATCAGACAAAACATTCCGAGTGAAGGAAGTTCTGACCTACTCTCCTTCGGTGCCGGTTCCGGCTGGGGTTCCTCAAGAGTCTGTTTTATGACTACTGATGGTTCTGATGTACTTCAACGACCGTCCTGCCGTTTTTCCAAGCCCATGTCAGCTTTTTGCGGACGACTTGAAATCCTAAGGTTCAAACACCAGAGCCTTTTAAATTGACGTAGACGCTGGAAAACGGTTGCCGTTGGACTGGCACCTTGCCTGAAATGACAAAATGTGCGTCCATTTATCGTTTGAAAAAGCCTCAGAAAACGCCCTTTGTTGTGCAACCTGAGGATAGATCAGAAGGCTCTACGAAGATAGATACCAAAATATATTTCGGTATCTGGCTGTCTTCAAATATATCCTCCTTACTGCACCACGAAAAATCGGCTCAAAAGGCATTTGTGGTCTTACGGATGACTCTGTAAACTTCCCTCCGTAATACTCCTATAGAAGCTCGGATACTTAACGGGCCCCATATCAGACCACTCCTTGAATATGTCGACCAGGCTGTCCACTCAGAACGCAAGAAAGATTTAATCCCTACTGAGCGTGTCCAACAAACTGCTTCAAAAATGTTTGCCGACCTTAAGTCTGTTGATTGTGAAACACGCCTTGCGGTGTTTGGCCTATATCTCCTGGGTATCGTCGCCTCCAGTGAGACCGAAAACTCACTTATGCGTTGTTTGAACAAGGTTTAGCCAACGGATTTTACACTTCATCTTATTTACACTCAGCGGAAACAGTGTAGGAAGAATTTTAAGCTCATTTCGCACACGTCATATCAGCCGTCAGTTGATAAGGTGACACTTAAAGTGCGAGCGGTGCAGCGGTGTACACTATTGGTGAGGTATGCGAGTAGTCTGTGGTCATATCGAAGCCTCGCGACACATCGAGTGAAAGCTGAAGTTTATTAGGGAACTTGTGGAGCTGCTTTGCGGTGCTCGTACACAACTGTGTAATAGGCAATGAATATCCATGAAAGTTCAGTAAGACGCGTGAGGATGTCCAGTATACTAAAGCTATGTTAACACGAGACGTTTAGTTTCTTAATTCTGCTTAGTCGATGTTCGTTGATAGTAGAGTTCGCGGAGGAGGTTTTTCCATCTTTCACCGATCCCAACTCTTTTTCAAAAAGTTGACCACAGGGGACACAGAAGATGAGCTGGCATTTCGTAAAATGCGGAACCGCTGTAAATCGGAAATCCGCCA
>NW_008751892.1:290251-302036 GCF_000715545.1 Opisthorchis viverrini | reverse complement strand
AGACAAATTTTTTTCATTTTGGGTAGTAGCTGCGTGGAATGACCTTCCTCCGATGGTTGTACACGCTCCTTCTAGAACCCAATTTAAAGCACTATTAGACATTTATTTATGCGAATCCTCGCGCTGGCAATCATACTGCCCGGCGCTGAGAACATAAAGAGCAGTGCTACACCCTTTTTTCACTTGTGCCTTTCAGGTGAACGACAGCCACTGATCGATAAGAAAGAAACCGACACGGGAAACTTGGGCGAAAGCCTCGATCCTGTGTACCAATCCGTGAATCCGTGAAGCGGCAGTCGCCGTCATGCATTGCCTGCATTTGCGGAACGCCGTCCTTCAGATACAATCCCAAAGTCTTTACGCAACCCTGAGCTGCAGCGACCAAAAAGACGGGCGCTATTCACTGAAAACTGCTTGATTCGGAGAGTCCCTTGAGCTATATAAACAGCAGTTAACCACACTGCACAGTTATTTATAGCGGGATTGACCCAGCTCACAAGTTACATCATCCTCGACAAACCAGTTCATAGAATAACAGACTCACCGATTGAACCGCCCTGCCGAGGATCCAATCGCGAAAGGATGTAAGTCATGTTTGGCAGCAGGGATGTTAGCACAATCGCACCATTACTCGATGCGCAACCACTTAGCAGTGTCAAAACTGTACCGAGCTCCCTGACAGCTCACCGACGGTGTCACCTCGGCTGGTTAGAAAACGTTTGCACTCGGATTGCCTAGCTCGGAGAACAATCTAGTATTCTCTTTCTCTTACCGCAAAGCCTAGCCTTTTTCTCCCACCAACTTAAGGCGATTCATATCTGCGCTCAGCGGAAAGCCCCACTCCTCCTGAGTGAGAGCACCCGTTTGATGGGTTGAACTGTCGCGCAGCGATCCCAGGAACCTCCGACCATCTCAATAGCATTAACGCTTTGCGCCAGCCTCCCAATTCTGATAAAATACTTGAGAATGATACGAGTATTTGGATTCCTACTTGTCTGGTGAACCACGGATTCAAACAGAAACGCATTCAGGCTATCGGCCGCCACTTGAATTTGCATAACACGACCGTGTGCCATCAGTACTTATTCCATTCCGAGGGAGTGGTGACCGAATAAGGCCGCAGAAGCAGTCAGCAGTTTTATGTTACGGGTGTTTCGTGTAACTTTACCTTTCCATAACGCTCTGAGATGGCTAACCCAGATGACCTACGAAGAGTGCCAACCACATCCTGAGTTTATTGTAGCTATATTCACTTGGGTCCGATCTTACCGAGTAATTTTCTTTATTGTGAATTCGTTAGGGCACAGCCTGGAAGCACCTTTGGATGGAATAATAGCTACATTAGCAGGTTCTCTTTCAAAGTTTTATGCATCACCTCCACATAGCTTGAGTGCATCAGTAGCATGGATGCCACCCTGGGGGATTCTGGCGACCAGCTTGTCGTTCATCGTCAGGTCGTCATTATTCCACCGTCGGCATATTGTGAGATTTTCATGAATCACCGCGAAAGGACGCGTGTGTACTCATGCCGTCTCTTTTTCCACGCACACATGGGCTCACCGATCGAGTTAGTCGAAATGCACTCCCCTTCGAAATTGTTTAAGTGTTGAAGTGGCGCGTCATTTCAATTGTTGTGGCTCTTTGTTCCTTACGCCGGCAGTCAGCGTTGACTAAATACGAATAGTTGATTGGCTGACTTTCGACTCAAAAAGCCGCGACGGCCGTTTCAGTTGGAAACGTGAAGGCAAAATACTTAGTCAAAAAGTCGTGCCTGCCGAACGGTAAGGCTCAAGGCTTTTCGTAGCTGTCTATGTTTAGTGATACTTCTGAATTTCCGGGACCGTTCACCTATGAGCCAGAAATGATCCTTGTTCCATTTTATTCACGGTTTTCGTATGTCTGAGAACAGCGTTAGTCTTACACATTTTTGAGGTATCGCTTTAATTTTACTGCTCTACTGCCTTAAGGTTACCGTAAAATTACCATGCCATATTTCCTGACACGGATGCTAATCTTTGGAATTTCCCCCGCAAATATTTTACCCTTATAGACATGGAAATTCGTCCTGGCTCTCAAACCTGCTGACGAGGGGTTTACTCACCGCCGAATGCAGGCCAGGTACTTAAAGTGGGAGACATCCGCATCCAGGCTACGTGTATCATCGACCACTCACCAACCACTCAGAGAGCACAGTTCCCCAAGGGTCTGTCCCTCCATTTGTGTCCTTTGCTGACTGTCGTCCGCAGGGCTTCTGTCGCTCAACACATGACAAGCAATTATAATGCTCTGAAAAACAGAAACTTAAGTGTACAGCATTCTTTGGATTCCGATTATCATCGGATGGTGTTTCACTCCTCGAGTTCTCCAAACCTAGTTGAGGAAAGCCGGCGGTCATTTGGTGCTAAGCGCGTCCGTTTGTCAAAGAACGACGTGGGCTCGGACTTCTGCGGCTCTGGTTTCTCCGATTTGAGGTTGAACCTAAATGAGATGCCATCAGACACGAAGCAGTTGATAGTCGATGGGAAGGAACCTGTCGATGTGAGCATTTCTAGTATTTCAGGACGTGCCCGATTTCTCACACCCACGAAGGCCTCTGCTCATAGTTCATCACTTCCCAGCTGTTCTGAGCCAACCAACCGTCCCACGGTCGCCCTAGAATTTCGAGGGGAAACAGGAATCGGGAATGACCATGAATATGCAACTCCATCGCGTGCGAAGCGCATATGTACTACAAACCCAAGTCCCAGATATTCACAGTCCACTAGCTGGGGCAAACAAGAAAAGATTACCAATAGCTCTCTTTTTTCCTCGAAAAAATCGCTGGTACCTGTGTCAGAGGAACGACCCATCCATATCCTTCAAAAGTCTTTCACCACAACTGCAATCGCGCAAATAGGACCTACCCGTCAAAATGCTGCGTACACTTCAGGTCGCTGCATCTTCAGTGGCTTGACACAAAGCCGTTCAAGCAGTGGTGCAGTTATGCCCACAGTATTTATGAATTCTCAGCAAAAGTCGTTCGACGGTCGCGACGATATTCCTTCCGTGAGGCCAAAGAACCATGAGCATTCGCAGAAGGTCTCTCGTAATATTCGCACGCCGTCCTCTGCTCCATCACCCACCTCCTCTTACACTGGTTCCCTCACTCGGGCTGTGGAGTTTGGTAAGCTACTATATTTTTCATTTTTCAAAACTGGATTACCAGTTTCTCCATGCCGTTCCTGTGGTTAACATGAATTCTCATGCCTCTGATGCGTTTCTTACCCATCGTTGGCTTCCCAATATGCCCAGCAGTAAAAAGGGGTTATGGTGGTGCGGAACGCTTGCGTATACTGTTGAGCACTGGGACCGGAAGTAGCTTCGGTTTCGATGGATCAAAACACGTTAACCCTTTTAGCTTGGGTGCTCATAACTAGTAGTGGTCAATTGAGTCCATCATAACCGTAACCTTCAGTCCTGACTACGGAGATGAAACCCATACAAAGAAACAATCTCCCGATACGCGTAAAACCGCTGAAAAATAAGACTTTGATTATTTTACTAGATTCATACGCTTGTTGGGTCCCCTGTCAAATAATCCACAATTCACTCTTTGAAGTCTCATATATTTGTTATTAGCTGCTTCTTGTGACGAATCTCAGAGACCAGATATATCACTAGATGACGAGGTGGTTAAAGGGAAAACGTTTTGTTTTGCGTTCTTTTCGCTGCAAACACTGATCCTTATTGTGACCGTTTGCGTTCCTCTGTTGCCTATTGGGCTATACCGTGAAGTTTCACTTCAGCACCCGCAATGTCATATACCAGGTTGCTTAGTGGTTAGAGGACGGACGAATGCTGTCTCCTGTTTTTCCAACTTAAGGGTTGGAACATGTATGGGGACACACCATTAGTATATAACGGTACTACTGTGGTGGTATGGATGTACCCACCCACCGCATTTTAGCCTCGCTTTACACGAAAGGTTTTAAATAAGGCACCCACTCGCCCCCTGTCAAGGTAGCCTGACAGTAGTCCACTTCGGGTACAGCCATAAACCTCAGCTAAAATAGTGTCATTCCACATCGATCGTCGCTTGGTGCTACCAGCCGGGTCACACTGTTTCCTACATACATCAGGAAAACATGCTACTGTCGACGCCGCAATTCACACATTTCACATCTTTCTCACGTCCTAATATATCGTATGGTGACTGGTCCCTTCTCAAGCCCTGGCAGTAGAACTGAGAGCTTTGTCCGCTGGTACCACACCTAACGGCAACTTCTGTGTGCTCGTTTGTTTGTGGTGACAGCAGTAAACACCTCATTATTAATTGCTGGACTTCGGAAGTCACCTTGCTGCCTTTTTTAAGGTTACTCTGAAGCACACAATCATGTTAGCGCACTAGATCAGTGTCAATTAACGGTTCTTGTCGGTTAGTGTGGTTGGGAGGAGTGGATTGTGTGAGTTTCAAACTAGTTCCAACTGGTTTGGTTCTTTGATATTCCACTTCAAGGCGCTTCTACTGATGATTCACCGCGGCTGCTGCTGGTAGATTTCGTTGGTGTTCGTGGGCTTGCAGGTGTTACGACAACTTAGTTGGGCGGAGGGAAGGTGGGTGAGGTCAAGTGCAATTCAGATTATGGCTACTCCTTCTGATAACCGCACACCAACACGTGTCAGCTCTACTGATCCAAAATCGTCCTTCACACGCCTGCCAGGTACACGCATTCGATTCTGTTAACACTAGGATGCTTGGAGAACTCTAGTGCCTCGGTCATCAGTCTCTGTGACCTGGCCGTAGTCCTCGCCTCAAAACCTCAACTTTTTTTAAAAAATTTTGTATCCCCTGTCCAGCGCATGTTCCACAGTTTTCGAATCTTTCAGTAACGCTCGGTATTCATCTGCGTTTCTCAGCGGTCTGTTTACTTTCCCCCTATGTTATCCGGTCTTGGCGTTAAGTTCACTGGCCGCCTGTCTTGTACAGACCTTAGTGCAGTCGTTACACTTAATTTTGTAGGCACAGTCCCTGGATGTGTTTGTCGGGAGGCGATCCTTCAATTGCACCAGTGAAGAGCGCAGTGTTCCCCCTTTGGAAAGCTACTCTTATCTTACCCGTGTTTAGAATTTTTCGAACGACCTCCGATGTCCCTGGTTTATATGGGATAACAACGGTCCCGATCCATTCCCTGTTGGGTTTCCCTACCGGCACCAACACTTTTCGAAATTGACGCCTAGTCAAGCCAGTTGGGTATCCACTACCCTGAAGTTTGCTCTTTATTTCAGTTTGAACAGCTGTCGAATCAGCTTCTTTGCACAGAACCCTTACGCGCCTAAACATTGATGACGCAATACTAGCGAACACTGACTTCCGATGGGCAGACTGCCCCCGTGTCAGTTGGCTTGTCGGACACTGGTCTTTAGTTTCCTCTCATCAACATCATCATCATCAATGACAGCAACATCAGTGTTGGCACTGATGCTTCACTGCCGTACAAGTTTCCTCTGGCCTTATGTGTCATAGCCTGAAGAGGCCAGTGTACTCGAGGTTGAATCTACCTCGGTAGAGTTGATGTATGCACCCGGTTCATTGAGATAGTTGTAAAGCTCGCAGACATTGTCTCGTTTTATCACGACGAAAGTGTCGCCTACATAACGCCAGAATATCTTGAGTGAGTATGAGATTCCGGTTAGAGCTTTCTGTCCAAATTCTTCGTACGTATGTCTATCAAAACCACCGTTGTATATAACAAACTGCTATTCAAACATACAAGGATGTCATCTGGCTCAACGGTGATACCCGTTACTTTATTGGCAAGGTCAAATGAATCCCAAAAATAGGTATTAGATTTTCCGGTGAGGTTTTTTTCGAATACCTTACAAAACTCTGGCCAGCTCACGGGAGGAGAAACTATTCCGTCTACTGTTGCTTGAAACGGGACATCCGGTTCATGAATTTTCCGTAGGCTATAAAGCCGTGGTTGGATTGCACTTTGGGGGTACAATCGATACCAATTACCTTGCCAACTTCAGTTTAACTGGTATTCATTTTATAAGTAATTGCATTACTGACCGTCAGGTAAGGACCCTCAGCTAGCTGTTACTTGACCTCTTGTTCATGACGACATTAGCTCAGGGGTCAAAGGGCCCAGTGGTTGGAGCTACGGGTACAGCTGATCACAGTCCTTAAGTCCCGGCAGCTCCAAATATTACATCAGCAGAGCGAAGAGCGTTAAACGCCTTATAACAGATGGATAACACAGCGATTACAAAGGTGGATTAAAACAATCGTTCAGCTGTAGCACCTTTCGATGCCTAACTGCCATCATGCCACTCGAAGGAAACACGAGGGCTGGGATACTGTCAGGTTACCCAAGCCTCTACAGGGGAAGTCGACATGCACAGGTCGGGTTTGAACCACAGACCTTCCAGTCAGTAAATTCACGCTGTAGCCACTGAGGCGCTGTTTCAGAAACTACGTATAAGAACGCCGTTGACAACGAGTAGCAGTCTCAACGAGTAGCAGCTTCTCCAACCGTGTACTGGTAAGATCATGCGGACCTCATCATCGAAGGTGAGCCGCCCTGACCGTACCCTGACTTCTGGTAATTCATTCCATTTTCCTCGGCCGAGTCAAAGGTTCACTTCTCTGCTTGCGCCACCTTAAATTGTACACGGGGAACAACACGTATTTTGGCAGGCGATTATTCGGCATGTTGAATGCATGACCGAGCCACCGCAGCTTTTGGCGCGGGATGAAGTCCTCGATTAAAGTCTCCGCTGCACACTTAAGTTGTTGTGAATTTGCCGGTGCCATCCAACGGGTGCGATGGTCCTGAGGCAACGCTTGTCGAATACCTAGAGACTGCTCGCGAAGCTACGTCTCACAGCCTTACAACAAAACAACCCGTGTTGTAGCCTGATGCACCCGTCCACTGAGATTCTGGGTATGCCAATTTGCCGCCATAAGTGTCTTAAATTATTGAAGTTGCTGTCAAATGATGGTGATAATTTATTGACATGAATCGGAGTTGAAACTAGTGAGTAAAAGGGACTTGCTCCAGACCGCATGGACAGAAGTTACTTCTGGGTTGTCCGAAGTTGACTGTTTGGTTAATACACCCCGCCGTAAACCCGTAGCTCAAAAGTCTGGTTCATTTTGGTGGCGGAATTTAAAGGCCTGTTCTGTGGACTTGCTTGTATCCTCTTGATCAGAAGTCCGATTCACATGGCTGTGGACAGTTGGTTTAGTCCTAGTGTGCAGGAGGTAGGGCGTAGAAGGCTGACTACCGACGTTGCTGCGTACAGTGAATGCTGTGGGCAGGATGTAGTTTTTTGACCGCGCTCGGTAGATCAATGATGATTGGACGACCAGAATGTGCCGTTCTTGTGCCAACCTTTCCTAAATCGTCCTTGGGAGAAGACAGATCACTGTTCCTAGAAGTACAGAAACGCCGTTCGCCCAAAGCATACACCTCGCTACTCCTTTCTATCACAGAGGGCAGTGTGGTTTTAACTCCAGACCATAGTACCTGTATTTGTTGTTCGCTTTCTGTTTACTCCCCTCCCGTCCTACTAAACCTGCTGGAATCACTTTCTATTAAGTGTGTTCTGCGAGGTCATTAAACCACTGGAGCCAGACAGCCACCTCAAGGTATGCGCTCGGTGAACGAAATTTCGGCACATACGAAAGCATTAGCAGTATTGATTTAAGTCGGTCATTGGGAGCGATAGCCCAGAACAACGCCAAGAACTGTGGTTCTTTTATGGTCATGTTTGGACGGGTGCTGCTGGCGTCCAGCAGCATGGTGATGGTTGGTTCTTTTATGGTCATGTTTGGACGGGTGCTGGCGTCCAGCAGCATGGCAACTACTTGGTCCAATGAAGCTACTCCTAGTAATGATCAAGCTCTAGTACTAGCGATTGACCAATCAACTCAGTCATTCGGCTGTAACACCCTTTTCTGCCTTAGCTGCCATGCCACCCGAAGGAAGCACGAGGGCTGGGATACTGCCAGGTTGCCAAACCTAGACAGGGTAAGTCGAGTTCGAACCACGGGCCTTCCGGTCAGTAAATTCGCGCTCTAACAACTGAGCCATGTCCTTGAAGACAAAAACATCAGGGCGGTGGGTGAGCCGTAGCTCCAAACATATGTTCACTCATTAAGCCTTGCACTGTCCATGCTGACAGCACATCTCGTCACCCCCAACATGGGCTAGCTTTTGTGCACTCGAATAATTGAACCAGACATAGGGAACGAGGAGCACCGAATGATATGTTTTAATCTTCTAACAATTTCAGTACACCAGCAAAAACATTAATAATTAGTTGGTTTAATGAATAGCAAGTAAATGGCTTTAACACCACGTTAGTAGATAACATCCTTCTCCGCCGGAGGGTTTATTGTCAGGAGAATATAGATCAGGCGTCGCGGTTTCGAAGATTTTATGGTCAACCACTTTGTTGGTCTGTGACTTACTGTAGGACATTATCTATAATTTTACTGATTCGTGTATTAGTGCCGTTTCGCCTCCAGGAGCCGCTGCACTGTGGTGTTGTGTTAGTAGCGGCACAAAATAAGGAGCGATCAGAGTGCAAGTTATCTAGAAGCACGCATTCTCACTCAGTAACGTCCCGCTGTTAGGTCTTCAACGCCACATTGATAGACTTCAAAGAGTATCGTTAAGCCGTTCAACGTATGCCTTACCGCGTCTATTGTATGGGATAATTCGACTGGTTGCCACACTCCTGTCGTGAAGAAACGTTTGTACTTCACCTGACATGAAAGCTCCATAACGATCAGAACGGATGTATGAGGGCATCCAGAACAAAGAACAACTGGTCAGAACACTTGATCACAGTGGATGAGGACACTTCCGTACGCGCGAAGGCGAATGGGAAATGGGAGTACTCGTCGATCATTGTTAAAAGGTATTTGTGGAAATTCGATGGAAGTGAGCGTTTAAAATCCATGCTAACGCGTTCAAATGATTGTGTAATTTTAATAAGGTTGCCAGAAATGTTATTGTTAGCCAATGGCTATCATGGTCTCCAATACCCCATCCAGGGAATCGGCATCCTACGACGGAGCAACAATTCATCGCTGTTTGCCAATCATCTCGATATCTTCGCTGTTAGAATTTAATTCCTTGAGGTTCAATCACTCTAGAAGAACCAACGAGGGGCATTCAAAAGGGGAACAGTGGTACTTCTGTGAGCTTCTGCTTGTTTTGCATCGCTGTGTACCAAGGCATCAATTCACTCGTTCGGCGCTTAGTTGCTGTGCCGTCTGAGGGAAGCACGACGGTTGAAACAGTGCCAGATTAACCAAACTCAGACAGAAGCAGTGGAGATGCTAGGTTTGGGTTCACATCACGGGCCCTCCAGTCATTACTCTAATCACAGCTGCCTCGAGCTTGCATCAGTTCAGTGAGACATCAGCCTCCAGAACCGGTGAGCATATTGGTTAGCACATTCACAGTTCCTTTCAACCCAAGTACTTGCTGACACTGCACATGGCTTGGCGGATATTCGTTGCACACGGCCTGCCCGATGTTACCTCTAGGAAGACTAGCTCATCTGTCAGCAGTAGATTGGTTCTCGAAGTTAGCTCAGAATTGCTGATATGTGTATAAGATATCGACTGGTTCCACATTAGCATTCCACTCACCAACTGTAGGCAGAGCTGGTTATTAAGTGTGGTGGTAGATATCCTTAAGTTGGGGTCAGGATCTCCATAGAACACTGGTGTGTACCGATAATGCTTTGTGTGGACGAAGCGATAACCCGGGTCCAGGTACTCTAATGAGTGTGGGACTAGGCCATTTCTCCCTAATAATGACGTACTTCGGGTCCGTGTCCAGACTGCTGACGGCTTCTGGTGCGATAGAAGCGATGGCTTCTAGCTTGCTTCCGTCAGACCTATGGTTTGGGATAAGGGTTTTTTGCACATGTCGGTCTTCTGGCATTCTTGGCAATCGCAGGCAGGCGGTAAACGAACACTTGATGACCACGCACTCAATTACGGCAGTGGAGAAGACGAAGTGTCTTCTACTTAGTTTAAGATTGATGAATACCGCTCAAGTGATAAATACTGAACGAGATAATACATTAATTCATAAACCTGTTTGTGAAAGTTGCAACTCACCTCTGTTCATCACTTTGTCACAAGAAAGCTGTTATCAGATCGCAAGTTATCTGCTAGCATTTCCTAACTAGCGATTGTATCGTTTACAGAATGACCCGTTTACAAAATGACCCTACCTAAATACTTGACAGTGAGCCCAGTACTTTTTTTCACCCTGTCTTACCCACCGTTGTTCCCTCGTTTGTCTCAGTTACCTGAAGAGGTACTATTTAAGAACTTGGTTAAAGTATTTTCGTTGTTTCTCATTAATATCATGTTCCGTTGTTACTGTAGACTATTGCGATCATTTTCCTTCACCGGCGAAATGACCACTATCAAACGGTTTTTCGTTTCTTTCTAAGAGTGTGAACCTACCCACAAAGCACGAAGAAAACTTCACATGTACACAGATCCGGTTACCCAGACAACCGAGGGCGCTATCGGTCCGAACAGCATGGCTGTGTGTTCTTCAGAAGCTCAAATTGTCTCTTGTGCTCCAGAATCCGTTCCAGCTGAACCCGGTTGTCCCCCAGTAGACAATGCTCTTATCTATGTACCCGGGATGGCGCTTTTGATGAACGAAATTGATGCAACTCCTATTGACCTCATCTCTAAATTCGAAAAGACACCTGTGTCTTCGCCAGCGGGACTAAGATCGGAGAGCAATCATTCTGTGACCCTACTCAATGATCCGTCTTTCAGTCAACTTCCAAATGTGATGGACTCAAATATAGCTCAAAGGTAAGTTCCGACGCGTTTCTTGCACATTTGAGTATCCCATGTAAATATGCATTGTAGGAACTGGTTGACAAGGCTTAAACATGTTTTAATTTCAATACAGTTTAACGGAAGATATGCTCATGTGTCTGATTTAAACACTTGATAGCTGCGTATCGTGTGGCTGTAAATGCCAGTTTGTTTTAGAAGCAGCTGAATTTTTTATGAGAACGTAGTACCCTTTTGTAACCAGCGTTGATTATTACTGTACTACAGTCGTTCCCATTAGTATTGATGTATGTTGCAGGTTGTCGTATTGGTCTCACTAGAAGTAGCCTAATCGTTGTAGTAGTCTACATCAACTGAACTGTAGATCTCACGACACGCCTATGTGACCACCCAGTTTTGCAGTCATGACTGAACACTGCCACTAATCGGGTTCCAGGAGATGCATATTCAAAGAAAAAGGATTGCGGACGTTTCTATCCTCATTTTTTCATTGATTGAACAAGAAATGTTCATGCGGGGAACCCAACCTCTGCATCTTGATTTCCTCTGTCTAGGCCTGGGCAACTTGACAGTATCCCAACCGTCGTGCTTTCTTCGAGTGGCATGGCAGTTAAGCACCGGAAGGGTGTTACAGCCGAATGATTTCGGTTTTCCGTTATAGGATCTCATCTACCAGGCTATAAATCAAACAGATCAACCTGTTTTAAACGGAATCGGTGTATACCCACGTAGGTTTGTTCAGTAGGCTTTCAATAGTAACTCGGGTGAAGTGAAGTTATTGTTCCAGGATAGTCCAGAGTAAGCACTTCCCAGCAAACTTCAAAAAGATTTTCTATCTCTTCCCATCTTCGATTTCACAGGTGGTCCACGAGTCTGTTCCACACTAGACTGCTCTAACTCCACTGGACAGGCCATAACCTGACCAAATTTCTCGTGCCGCCATGAGACGACGAA
>NW_008751892.1:283085-290222 GCF_000715545.1 Opisthorchis viverrini | reverse complement strand
ACCTATTGACGATCGATAGGTGGATTTGAGTAAAGACTGAGATGATGATACTGAGGGAGGATAGGAACTACGTTGACTTATACCGCATCATAAGGCCTTGACAACTCTTCAGAAGGCGATTTAAAGTGTGATGCATTTTCCAGTAGATGGTTCTGAAGTCTTCCTAGATTGCAGAGACTTCTGCTCCATTTTACTTGGTGTTTACATTTAAAAATCTAAAGACATTTCAGCGTGAGACCCCATCAAGTCAATTTACTATGATGTTTATGGTGCTCAGGTGTACCAGGGAATTTCTTAGAAATTTAGATATTTCAAATTAAAATCCATGGGTACAAACTGTAGGTTGCATATTACTGGAGAACACCTCTCCATTACTAAGGAGCTATCGGGCGTTGCGTCGTCCTATTTTCACATCCCATTGCCTTCAATCCGGACTGTAGCTTAACAGAATGGTGTTGTGCGCATGACGCAGGTTTACTTGCGGGTCATTACCATGCCAACATAGTGTGCAATAAATGAGCGATATTTATAATATTGAGACTTTTTCGAATTCAAAGATTTCGTACTAAAAGCTTGCCTTGTTCGCTCAAGTTAACCTATGTTAAGACCTGGGAAGTGCCACTGCCTGTTTCATCTTTCCTAAATGTTATCAGAAGTGCGCACCACTTGAAGATGCCGTCCTATGCAGAACGTGAACACTTTCCGAGGTCTAAGACGACTAATCCTCAGTATATGCATTTAACAACCGCCTATTTATGAGACGGATCTAAAGAGGACGAGAGTAGTTTTTTTTTGGATATAAGCGACTAATCAAGTTACAGTGTTTTATGAGTTTATTTTTGACCTTTAGTGATGCTGCCATACCGAAAAACGAATTTTCTGAGTGAATGACTTGTTGATTGTGAAAAATTACAAATCACTGGTAACATTCTGTTTTTTGTTACATGAAAAAATTGAAGAGAAAATGACAAAACCATCGTAGACATTGAAATACTCTACAGTCTTCTCCTTTCTTGACCGTTTTTGACTGACACAACGAATTTGTCTCGTTTTCTACAATAATACCACCGAAAGGAACATAAGGCCAAAATTGGGAGGTTACTTTGCTTTAGGATATTCGCTTTGCAAAGTTCTGTTTACTAGGTCGCCGCTAACAAGAGCAATGTAGTGAACTCTCTGGGTGAAATACTGCGTTAGTATTTAAGCTCCATTCAACACATCAAATTATTGTTGCCTTTTCTCTTCAGACTGAGTATGCTTGACTCTCTATTTTTAGATAAGTCAGTAAAAGATGTACCACATGCCAGTACCTAGGAAGCTAAAGTCTCATCAATTACTGTGCTTGTTTCGATTGGACCAAGGGTCTTGAAGCGCAGTGTTTTTCGTAGAATTCTTTTGGTCGATCAACACTTTGATTCATCCACACAACTAGCATTCTTCCAGGGCGTTCCGATGTTGCAGACTATTCCTACTGTGATCAGTATGTATTTATTGTCTTGAGTTATTGCTGTAAAACTGAGGCAATCCATTATCTGCGGTCCAAGTCGTAGTATTATGTATCACTATGCATGCTTCATTTCAGCTGCTTGACACGTGCCTCAGAAAATCGAAAGAGGTGTGGTTTGGAATGTGGTGAGAGACTCACCAAATACGTGTCAAGACAGTTGCATAACTAAATTGGGAACCTAGTGTGATTTCCGGCAAAAATACACTATCTGTGAGATTGGTAATTACGTCACTCTTGGTTGATAGTCCTCCTTTTGTGCACTTATTCTGTTTGTCGAACACCATAGAGAGAGAGAAAGGAAACGTGAACACGCCTGTCTTGGCGCGATAATTCAGTTGCACCCAGCATGCGCTGGAGAAGCAGCGTTAACGCCCTATCGCATGTAACATGCTCTAGCTTCAAATTTATGCACGACCAAAGATATTAGCTACTACTGACCTATAATGAAAACGAAGACCCTGTGAAGTAATCCCCCTGTCTGCGTAAATTAACCAGCACTTGTGTCAGGATAGGAGAAGGACCTTTCACACGAGGATGATGTGAGTATAAACAACAAAATGGATTACACATCATCGATCACCCACTGTTGATAGCTTGACTTTAGGCGCTAGTCCATGTGTTTATTTGTTCTCACCGACCTGGTCTGTTCATGTCTCCGGATGATTCCGTGCAAAACACGAGAGGCAAGGGATCACCTGGGAAACGGTCATCATACCAATGTACTGGCAACAAACAGCGCGTGGTGCTCGCCAGCTGAGACTTGATTTCAAGCAGCAAGTATCATTTACAGACAAATAAGATCAATCACTACATATGTACGTGTTGCTATAGTTGAGCCGATCACCTAACGGTTAGTTCTAGATTCAAACCCGATCTGCACCCTTCGTCCTCAGCCCACGTCTTGGCGCATGGACAACGGCTGCCCCATTCCAATCAAAACACTCCGTTTTGATGACAAATACCCATTTTTATTCATGCTCCCCTTGGCATCCAGATGGTTTCATTCGATAACTTTTGGGCTGATAGGGTATGTAACAATAGTCAAAAGCACGCTGTTATTACTTCCTGTCGGCTGGGTACATTAGAAATTAAGTACACAAGGCTTTTCGAACGCTATCGTTAGCTCTCATTGTTCTTCCTCTCATGCAGGTTTCTCTGCGTTGGCCACAGCAGGCTTCGCGGCTTTCTGGAATTCGCATCACTTTCACATCCTTTCTTCGTCGTCCAGTCTTCATTCCCAGTGGCTAAACGACACTCATGCGGGAACTGCCCTCCTCATTTTAACTCCGCGACTGCTACGAATGAGCACAACTTTTTTCAGTGGCCTGAGTTCCGTGGCTGCCAGTTTTTACGCGCTTTTTTGGCAGTGGGATCCATGTTGCAAATATCAGGTGGCATCCTCGCTGTCCTCGCTTCCCCGTGGTCTCAGGTCAATCATGAATGGTAGTCACAAAAACCCATACCGCTCGTCCAACGGATCACCGACATGCCTTGGAAGCGTTGGAAACAGTCCTAACGGGTCTTCTGGTTTGAGTCAAATGACGGGCAATAACGGTCGAATACGGCCCGTGATCACTGAGAATCCTAGTCATCCTTACGGTCCTCCTCTCCGTCCTGTGGTTCTCATTCACCGTGATGACGGTAGACGGAAGCTGCTTCACAACACTCTGGCTGTATCTTCAACTGTTGTGGCAGTTTATGTGCTCTATCAGTGGTCCCAACCGAGTGCAACTGTTTGAGGCAGTGCAACACAGTTATTTCCATACCGTTTCTGGAACAAAAGCTCAGTACGACACATCCTGGTAACGCACAGATATTACTGAGGATCAAGGCATGAATGTGACTCTGTCTGGACGTTTGCACCTAAGTACAATGATCAAACGGATATGGCGTTTCTCATTCCGTTCAACATGGTTCGGATATATGTGCAGTTCATGGTTGTACATATATCCGAACCATGTTGAACGGAATGAGAAACGCCATATCCGTTTGATCTACTTAGTTAGGTGCAAACGTCCAGACAGAGTCACATTCATGCCTTGATCCTCAGTAATATCTGTGCGTTACCAGGATGTGTCGTACCTTTTGTTCCCATGTTGAACGGAATGAGAAACGCCATATCCGTTTGATCATTGTACTTAGGTGCAAACGTCCAGACAGAGTCACATTCATGCCTTGATCCTCAGTAATATCTGTGCGTTACCAGGATGTGTCGTACTGAGCTTTTGTTCCAGAAACGGTATGGAAATAACTGTGTTGCACTGCCTCAAACAGTTGCACTCGGATGTGGACGATTGTACCATGCGGCCAGAGAGCTCTGTTTTGTTTCGTAACGGGGAAGGTCGTTTCGGAACTCCTGTGGAAAGAGATTGGTATCGTTCCACACATGTCCTTTACAAATATCCCACGAAGTATCAGTTGCTTAAAGCTGAAATTCAGGCTCCACTTTTTAACTAACTGACTATCGGTCTTTACACTTTATACCCTAATTTCAGAACACTAAGTTTGCTAACTTCTTTTCCGTAACCATTATGGTTTATTTGGATAGGTCTTTTTGCTTACTTGCTGGTGACTTATTAAGGTCTCATTGTTTTTACCTGATTTCTTTGGGCTTGGTCCACACCGTGATTTTCCCCCCACCATTAGCGGTACAACTGGACTACGTTTTTAACAATATCAGTATCTTCACTGCTTACAACCGCTTTCCACTAGTCTGTGATCACCGCATTTGGGGCCTGTGTCCGCGAATATACTTCAAGAAGGACCATTGGGCTGATGCACAGAAAACTTCACATAAACCGAAACTAAGGGCTGTTCAACAGATAACATCACAAGACTGAGTAATGTAGTCTTCACCACGGATTTTGCTTCTTGCTTGTGGTATCGTTTCTCAAGATTATTACCAACACGAGATTAATTGTCTAAACTTTTACATCGATATATATGGGTCGGAGAGCTTAAGCAAGCAGTTAAGCTCGAAGTCAGCCAGCTACACGAGACCAGTGTCAAGTCGGTTCTGGGCGTGCCCAGAAAGGTAACGGGCTCTAGAACAGACATGTAGCGAAGTACCTCAGTTATGTTGTATCCTTGAACCTGACAGATTCAACCAATAATTTGCAAGCCTGTCAAACCTGTCTATCGAATTCATCGCCATCAGTGGTTTAAATCCCCCCGGATAGTATAACAACAATAGTGCTCAGACACATGAGGCAAGTGAAGTCAAGCTTGTGGTTCCAAACACCTGTCGCCCTTGTTGCTCAAAAAGCGTGTCAGCATCTGCTTTGCTTTCTGAATTTCATTCCATTGGAGAAACTCTTGACGTGTGGTGAGTCGCCACCTAAACAACAGTGATGCTGATGCTAACCTGAAGCTGTTTGAATGAATGCGCCGAGTACCGGCCACAGACACTGTCCAAAGTATGGCCCAGCCGGCATCGAGCACTCGTAGGTGGTGTTTCTAACCCCATCACGAAGATTCTGGCTTGACCTTGTGGGACCTTCTGGGATAGCTCTATACCTACATTCGTACCAATTCTTATTTGTCTCGTCAGAAGGCTGTCTCAAGCTATCGTGCTGTTTGGTACACCATAGTAAGGAACAGTAAGCCGAGGACCAACGTGGGAGCTGCAATTCACGTCAGCTCCTGAATTGAGCGAAGAGCACTGATGGACTGACCCGCACCAATATCCATATTGTCAGTCTTGCCCTGCAGTGGACGTGATTGAGTGCCTTGTTCACTCCGTCACTTGATACGAAAGTAAATGTCGTAATGGCCGAAGTGGTTAGAGCGCGGATTACTAACCTGAAGGTCCGCGGTTCGAATCCGACCTCCGCCACTCGACTTCCCCTGTCTAGGCTTGGGCAACCTGGCAGTATCCCAGCCCTCGTGCTTCCTTCGGGTGGCATGGCAGCTAGGCACCGGAAGGGTGCTACAGCTGAACGCTTTATCGCTTTATCTTTTGATACGAAAGTAAATGTCGTACGCCTGGTCGTGACAATGCTGATGCCCTTGATGTTGCTGACGGAACAATTACGGGAGCTTTTCACCGGCGCACGGGGTGGACGGCGATTCGTCAAACTAATTTTACATGCGGAATTGCATTTATCATATGTCCTCGGAGGTGACAACCCACTTTACCACAGGCAGAACTTCCCTAATACGCTCCACACAAGTTAACTTTTTAAATAGCATTTTAAGGGAAACTGAGGTCGACGAAACCAAACAATTCTCCCAGACACCGTTTGTAGCCCTGCTGATGCCTTCGCAACCAATAATGCCAGTCCGTTTTTCATAGCATAATCTCACGTTCCGACAACTTTGGCTACTCCCTCATTGCTTTTATGAAGCCAACCATTAAATGACAATAGTCGTTCAGCTGTAACACCCTTTCGGTGCTCTGCTGCCATCACACCCGAACGAAGCACAAGGGCTGGGATACTGCCAGTTTGCCCAAGTCTAGGCTGTTATTACTTAAGTTATTATTGGGTCTAACTACGCTGCTTCGGTTTATGTAGCCACCAGGCTTTCCACCCCATAGCTGAAGCTCCTTTTCACCCATAACCCTGTGCACAGTTTCACTGTTGCAGCTGACGTCTCAGGTAACGCTGCGGTTGTTCAGATACTACTTTTCCCGCCGGTACTTCTCTTTCACTTCGCTACACGAATTTTCATGCCCTTCTGCATCGCCTACCGATTTGCACGCTGTTTTCGGTGTCTTCTGATATCACCTCATTGCCGATTCTCGTTTAGAACTGTCACTTTTCGTATCATTTTTTGTGAACGTTCACGTCACTGTCTCACCGACTGAAGTGCATTAGGTTGCTTGCTATCCGTATTCCATATCCATAATCGAATTGAAGAATCAATCGAGATTTCGTTCCGTAGATGAAACCAATCTATGCCGAAAAGAGAAAAAGCACTGTACAGATACTTTATCCTTACTGGGAATCGTCTTGATGTAAATTCCCAAACTTCCTCACACTATCAGCAATTTGTAATTAGCTCAGAACTTTCCAGCTGGAAAGTCCTCACTCGAGGAGCCAGTCAGTATGTGGCGTGAAAAAAGTTCTAGGTTTGAAAGGTGGTTGATGTTCTGTCTTGCTTAGCTTCGAGTTAATCACACTGATCAGCTTCTCGTGGCCGAACGATTTGGCCTTCAACTACTAGGTATGAGGTTGCGGGCGACTCACGGGATGTGCAATGCAGAGGATGAAACGGTTGTACAGAGCTTTTCGGATCTTCAGCATTGATTGACTTCATATACGGGACGAAATACCGACTGGAACTCCCAGATCTCCCCCATACGGTCGGAGAATCTTACTGGGTTGGGAAGGCAAGTGTGTACCGTTTTTTAGCCTATTGTAGCATTGCGATTTTCATGGCCGGTCAGAGGAGCGAATTCAAACGCAGGATTGTCTGTTTAAAGTAGCGGGTACTGTCTTAGTTTTACCACTTCCGCACTATTAGGTCAAATATTTTGAACCCAACATTTTTATCCCGCTTACAATTTCTAGACCCGCCTCTTCGGCACACACCTCCCCTGTCAGTCCGCGTTCAGCAGGACGTGAAGCAAACAAGGCATCCAAAGTAAGCCTGTCAGCTTTGTGTATTGTTGTTCAAACTGCGTCCGC
>NW_008751892.1:280759-283012 GCF_000715545.1 Opisthorchis viverrini | reverse complement strand
GCATCTTCGGCACACACCTCACCTGTCAGTCCGAGTTCAGAAGGACGTGAAGCAAACAAGGCATCCAAAGTAAGCCTGTCAGCTTTGTGTATTGTTGTTCAAACTGCGACGCTTGGCTTCACGGACTTTGCTTCTTGACCGCTTGCCCAAATACTTTTCTCTTAACTGGCCTTCGGATGGACCACATACTTTAGAGACCATCTTTGGGCGATCCTCTGAACCATGTTTCCACCCCACATGAGTAATCACATCTCGGAAGCCAAACTGTGGTCAGTCCCTACAGGCGGTATCCTTTAAAGAGGTGAACTGTGCTATTAGCTGTGTTGATGTATATCTTCTTAGTGTTGGTCGAATTTATTTGGGTTTCTCGGCGTAGTTGATGGAGTTTGAGCACATATATCATATTTAGTGGATGAAACCCCTAACTTACTGATTAGGTGGCCGCTATACACCTGTTGCTGTGGAACTGATACCTTTTTCCACGTTATGTATTCCTACCTCCCTAGGTTCCTAAGCCCTCAATACACCCGCTTCTTTGGTAAAACGACCGTTCATCTTGGTATTTTCAAATATGCGGAATGTTCCTGTATAGATTTGCTTTCAAGTTTGGAATGCCGTTAACTTTCGCATCGCTATTGATGTCTCTCTCCTACGTTAGTCGGTACCACAAGCCCATCAGTAACCTGTAGGACAGAATACCTCTGCAGAATTTAGTTCAACTTCGCCGAAGTGTTTGATCGAATCGAATTACTCCCGGCTTGGCGATCATGCTCATTTTTGATGAACATTCTATGTCGGGTCACATATGCTCAGTATTCTGAACAGATCTGCTAATCACCCAGATCATATCCATTTCTACGCATGCTGCCAACATTGGACTCGTAGCATGTACCAACACAGTTTTTTATCATCGACCAACTTGTTGGTTCGATTTAGCTGTTCTTGACTGTCCTATTTGCTGGTTCTTGTGGTTACATTAAACTACTCAAACCAAACTTCACGAGGTTAATATTGCCCTTTACTTGATTATCGTACATGCTTCCACCTAATCTTACTACATTTGTCCCTACTGTGACATTTTTGCTGTAATTTCTGCTAATTACCGTTCGTATACCTTCACCACATATTTGCATGGATCTAGGTTCTTAGGCTTTTAATTAATGTGTAATGGCAACTAACATATGCGGGCACACTCACTCTTATTGACCTTCAACACTACACAGTTCTCGTCAACTGGAATGGTACGAACCATCCAGCGGCTTTTTCCCGTGTAGTACTATATGGCACTTTTTCGTTGTCGGATACAGCCCGAAACAAAGTTCTATCATCCTCTCACCAAGTACAACTGCAGGGCTCAAGTATACGTGGTACAAACTATGGGGAACGTAATTCAATCTCCACTTTCTCCAAATGCGTGTTTTTGGATGTAATCAGGGCAAGTAAGGATTCCACCAGGCTGGTTCTGGATAATCGTTGGCCGTGTTTTGTCTCGTTTCTTCACCTAGAACCGCTACGCGCAAATGCGTAGACAGTTGCGCAAACGCATGGAACAGGACAACCGGCAGCCATTACCTGCGTTGCATTTGCACTTGTCGAAGGATGGTACAAGCCCGCTCCCCCCGGGCTGGCAACGAGCTCCGAACGTGAAACAACAAAACCCTTCCGGCTTAGATAATGGTAGTGGAGGTGACGACACCGACGGTCTGTATGCTTACTACTACTACCACGTGCGAACACGTCAAACGCGATGGGATCCACCTGTCTATCCTTGGGATGCTGACCCTGAAGATACTTTAACAGGAGGGAATGGAGATGATGACCCCGAGGCGCCATATAACTGGGGCTGCGCATCCAAGTACTCTGTGTCACATGAGGAGATCGAGGCGGTACGTTTCTATTTCGTCTACTCACTTCTGCAAAATTTTTCATCCGTTGTCGCTGAACCATAGACTTTTTATTGATCTATGGGCATCTCCATATTGTTTGTGTGAGTGATTCCTCTCTAGAGAGATCAACCACGATGCCAGACGAAATCATTGGTTGTTGATCTGTTCGCCGAGCTTGGCAGTTGGCTTGCAAACGTTTCGTCACCATACGAGGAGACATCATCAGTGCGCAGTTGGGTGGGTACTTCTTCCTTGTCTAGTGAATCTAGTAGTCCGTTTGTGATCCTTGTTACGTTGTGGTCTGTGTTCCTTTGTGTTGATTGGTTATCCCAACGGCTTATAATTTTAGTAGCTTGTTCTCTGGCCC
>NW_008751892.1:264408-280014 GCF_000715545.1 Opisthorchis viverrini | reverse complement strand
GATCCGCTTGAAGTGTCCGAATGCAGCTTCGCTTGTGGCAATTTGAATGGTTGGCATCTCCACCATAGCCAATCTGCTCTCCTCAACCGTCTATATGTCTAGAACGTCGGTATTGTACAATGGGAGGCCGGTGAGCGAAGAGCATTGGTATATCTGCGTCGAGTTTATTTGATTACTCAGTTGAATCCGAAATGTCAATCAACTTACCCAAACTAAATGTATACAAGCATTCGGACCCAGTGTGTGACCTTGATTAACGTTGCTGTATTAGAATGCGGTTTTGTTCGTCTTCTTTATATTTGTGAAGAGCTCCTTTTCAAAGGCAAATCACTCCACTGTGGATCATGTCGAGCTACTCTTAGGCTTTGACGAAAGGTCAGCAGGCATCGGGTATCAAATGGTCGAATGTTTTCTCAGGTCTTACGCATTCGAGAGCATTTCTGTCATAGTGCACTCATGAGTTAGGACGGGAGCTTCACATGGCCTCAATACATATGATCTTACTGGCGTTATTTCCTGCTGTTCAATTAATATCTATGCTTCCTAATCACTGTCCTCAATTTGTGAACTACGTGACTGGAATGCCAATTTATTGTACTACAGCAGTTCTCGATTGGAATCCAAACTTATTATGCATCCTTACTAGGAGAAACCTCTCGGGGAAATGTAGCGTGTGCTTCACACCTGAAGTTTGCAGCGAATAGCTGGCCATCGCACTTGAGTGACATAGAAAAGCTGCGCTCCTTGAGGAGAAATAGAACTGGTAGTAACGAACGCAATGAGCTTGATTAACTTGACTGTAGTTCGTTCAGCTGTAACACTCTTTCAGCGCTTTACTGCCATGCCACCAGACGGAAGCACGGGAGCTGGGGTAATTCCAGGTTGCCCAAGCCTAGACAGGGGAAGTCGAGAGGTAGAGGTCGGATTCGAACCGCGGACCTAGTGGGTTCGACGTTTACTATAATGTCTCGTTATCGGAAGTCAATGCACTTTGAGTTTTCGACTCCATCCGTTCACAGTAAAATGAGATGGTATCGCGTAGGCTTTGTCATGATTCCCAGAATAAAATGGGACGAAACCTTGTGACTACTTCACCCATATTGACGGGCCGTCAATTTTTGTCAAATAATATATAAGTCAACCAACAAAATTACGACTTTTCCTACTCTGCTTAGACGTAAATGAAGTTGAAACGGCTCCTTCACAGTGTATGAACTACTGTGTCGCAATAGCAGGCAATTAGTGAATGCTGTCATCGTGATCTTGAGCATCACTGACATCATGCCAGTATTAAGTAATGGTGCCCCACTGCCATTCAGCCATGAGCGAAGAACGCCCTGATAGATAGTCTAAAATGGGAGGATAGCGAGGGCTTTGTACAACAAAGCCTTGTACCGCGGTGCACGTACCCTTGAACAACGTTGGACTACAGATAGATGTGCATTGTGTTTGGTGAGATACCGTCAACAGACCGATGCGACATCTCTTTGGACGCAAGCTCTACGTGCTACTTTAGTGGATGTACGAAGGCTGAATCCACTGTGCAACCTACTGAACCAGACGGAATTGGGTCTTGTTTCGTTATGAGTCCTTTGAATTATCCATTTCCATCCTAGAGATTACCGCTTGGAATGTTGAATCTCGTGATGGCTGCCCAGTGTGCGGCTTTTTTCTCAGTGGATGCCCTCTGCTGACGGGTAGCGTTGAACTGGATGCTTTTAGGAGCAAAAGCTCAGAGGACATTTGGCTAATTAGACGCAGCTAAACTTCTATTAACCTGTGCGATCTCTCCGATCATTTATTGGTGTCGGTGATTCGCTTTCCCTCTACATCTTTTTTGGAAGCTTGAGCTGTAGGACACCTTGTTGTTAGAGACTGCCATAAACAATGTAGAATGTGACTACTCACAAGGTTGCTGAAAACTCTTCGACAGCCCACGACCGGTTTCGCCTTCTAGGGGCTCATCAAAAAGGCGCAGTCCCCGAGTTTCCGTCAACCTTATGTTCTACTTGAACTCAAATCGGACTGTTTTCAAGAAATACACTCATTCGCAAATCAATTTGTTTTTCACGAGAGACTCAACTGAATCTCTCGTTTATGATATTCTAGGACTGAATGTGCTGTACACAGACCATCTCCTGTCCTAGTTGGCTCGATATTTTAGATATCGCAGTATATTTTCGGTGTAAATTACCTAGTTTCAGCTTGTGTCAGCCATAGAACGCTGCGCTTCAACAGACGATTGCGTATTTTGGTTGCACTTTGGAGCTAGTGGAAATGAACACATCAGTAATGTGTTAACTGGACCTATAACTGACTAATGAACACAGTAATTTGCTTATGGAAGTGTCATTTGTATCCCATATTCCTGGGGAGGGGGAGTTTGACAGAGAAATCGATGAATATGCCAGCTATGTCGAACCTAAGTTCACATGGAAATGTCTCGAAACTGAAACGGTCTTTAGGATATGTGAAACAACGTGAGTTTTTATGGTGGGCGATATTAATTAACTAGCCTGACAAAGGTTCCGTCATTTCCATATCTTTGAAGGTTTCGTGTGGTACTGGGTTACCGTTGATGAAAGTTTAAGTTATGTTCTGCACTGCTAAGATGTGATGGTTATCTATTTGATGGGATCCAGATAGGAGTGGTGCAGTGATATTAATAATGCGCAACATGTGCTTGAAATGGTAGGCGCAATCTGATTTCCGGTAGTCCAACCTGTCTCCGACACCATTTATCATTGTCCCGGTTTTTTTCTCTCCGCCCGTTTAACGCAGTACCTATCTTATGTTGCTAGTGGGCAAACAACCCTGATGTTTGGTTGCAAATAGAAAGAAGTCATGACTAGATGAGTTACTCTGCAATAGAAATAATGCATAATTCAGTGGATGCATCAAATTCTGGTTGCTGATATGTCAGTTGCAAATAGTGGAGTTGCTCTGAATTTTCTCCTTTGCCGTCAAATGCTGATGCAGACGGCAGGATAATACAACACATGGTCAACGAATTCCCCCAGAGGTGCGGCGTACGTACCCATCTATGAGTTTTGACGCTGAGTGAAAAAAAGTTCAGGCTTTTCGGTGGACTGTCGTTGACATGTTCAAACGGATGACATGATTTATCCGTGAGATTTTCAATGCAGCAACCAGCAGATTGTTCAGACAACAGTCATGAGGGAGTCATGCTGTGACGCATAGGGTATCTGTTAAATTGTATCGCTCCATATTCGTTCATAGTGCAATAAGAACGTTCGAAAACTAGTAAATTGAAACAGTGAATTACTGGGGCCCTAAAAACGGGAAAGACATTTCAAAGAATTAATTTTGTTGGTTCATTTGGGATGGCTGCAACAGAATAACGGAGGTAGAAATTTCCTAATGATGATCGCAGATAAGTAGGAAATCCTCCTATTTCGAACTGCCAGTCTGTTTTGTCTGTTGTTAGTATTCCTCAACTATAAGCACGGGTTACCAGGAGGACGTCACTTATTAGTGGGATTATGCATTCTCGCGTTTATCACACCAGGTTACCTCAGGCTTGCGCAACCGTTGTATAGACCATCAAATCTAGCAACGTAAGTAACCACCACACAGTCCTGCTTATTCCGTCGCCAGTTGGTTCATTTGGGATGGCTGCAACAGAATAACGGAGGTAGAAATTTCCTAATGATGATCGCAGATAAGTAGGAAATCCTCCTATTTCGAACTGCCAGTCTGTTTTGTCTGTTGTTAGTATTCCTCAACTATAAGCACGGGTTACCAGGAGGACGTCACTTATTAGTGGGATTATGCATTCTCGCGTTTATCACACCAGGTTACCTCAGGCTTGCGCAACCGTTGTATAGACCATCAAATCTAGCAACGTAAGTAACCACCACACAGTCCTGCTTATCTCCGTCGCCATGTGCATTAATTAGGTAACAGTCCAACAAACTCTACGCCGGAACCTGTGTGACAGCGTACCCCCATTCGTGAGCTTTACGCACAGTAGTGTGGGCCTTGCTCTCGCCACGTGCGTTTTTTGCGGACGATATATCTAAGACGGATTTGTGATGCCTTGTGTAGTAATGGCTGTTTCCCTGAAAGATGCACAGCGAGTCAGACGCACCACGACAGAACGTTCCCGCTCTTCTCGATCAGTGATCCGTCTTTTACTGGGAGGCTTTCACGTACCCGCCGTTCCATGATTCACAAAAGGTCATGCTGACTAAAGTCAGCCCTCCAAGAGCACTCACAAGGGATCTCATTTGATATCAGCTTCTTTTACACAGTTTCCATAGTTTATGGCGAATTGTTGTAATTATCAGAGGCGCACTTTACTTCAACAGCCAGAACGCAACTTTGGCCTTTTTGCCGTCCGTTTGTATGGCAGTTGCAGAGTAACGTAGGTGACCTTTGGAATCGGCATACCGATGGTACCCACCCATTCGCGTACTCGCGGGCTAATGTTTCTCGCGGCTTAGTATTTCGTTTCACCTACGAAGTCGGCTGACCAACGGTGACCACACGCACGTGGATCTACTCCCGAGTAGCCTTTTTCAAGTCGAATCACCTACTGCTTTTGAGCACGTAGAGCGGTATGATATACCCACATGTCTAGAGTCATTGTGATTGCTTATCTGAAGTTGGGCTCTATGGATTTGATACATTCACAATGTGAATGTTTATCCAATAGTGTGGTTTCAATGGCATCAGTAATTCAACCAAGTTCGAAAGATATTCAGGTCGTCAAACATTTCCAAAAACGACCTGAAGTGAGCGATAGAAACACTGAAGCTTGTTTGGCTTCCCTTGAATTAAGGTACACATACAAGACCCACGAACGTAAACATGAACCGAATGGAGCTAGGTAGTAAAGAACCAAATAAATTCAAAACAGTCAAAGCATAATTGTTCGCCAACTCTTTTACGTTCATTTTCCGCAGTCAAAATCATCAATACTATCCAGGAACGAAGCTCGTCGAATCTAAAGGGAGTTCATCTGTATCGTCACCATCAACTTCAGCAAAATTCATAAAACCGTTACTAACTTTATGGATTGTGTTGGCCCTGGCTGGCTTGGATCTATGCTGACCATGATCAAGATTTTTCTCTACATGGATGGCCACCTAATTGTGTGCCCTAAGAATTGCGTTGCCACGGGATGGAGAGTGCTCCACCTCCCGAATTCTCTACTTATATTATCCAATCTAGCGTACATTTTTGGAGTCAATTTGTCCGCAACACGCCCAACTCCGTTTATTATTTTTGTCGTTTTAGATGTACAACCGGCTTCGGCAACGAATCCTGGAACGGCAGTGCACGGAGTTGCTGCACGAGCTTGCTGATAAACCAGACGCTCCGAAGGGTGCAGTTGAACAAGGTTTTGCCATAGAGGTTGGTTTTTATCATCCTTTGTGAGGGAATTTTCCAGATTTAGTGAAAATGAGTGCGTAGGTCATCGACAAGTTGTGGAACTCAACACAGGATAATTTGACATGGCATGATGGTTGAAGGACAGTGGCGCTGCCTCCTCACAGTGCCGATGAGTCGCACTGATGATCACCCACATGGAATACCATTGTGTAGTGTTCAGCTACTAATCAGAAGAGTCCGAATCTCCCTATAAACTCGTGTGTGGTGCATCGCTGAAGAGCCACACTACAATACCATATTATAATGTTAGATTTCATTGTGATATAATACAACGTTATAATACAGTAATATTAAGTAAAAGTGCAACGGTTTCTCAGGTTCGTATGCGTGTCGGCCTTCGCTGGAGACAACGATGTGGTAGCCAACCGTGGCGTCGTTTGCGTTCATGCTATAGGTTCCTACCCAGACTGTGTAACCCAGTGTTGGATTGTATGCTTCTTGGATGTTTGTGGTGGCCTTTCCCTAGGTCCCTTCCTTGTCTAATTTTTCTTCTTTCCATTATAGGGATCTCAAATAAATTGACATGTTTGTACGGCTTTAAAACACCAGTGGTGTTGCTGTCACTAGTGATGGTGATGATAATGAGCATGACAACCATCAGTCAAATGGGCAATATTACTTGGGATCCACCGCCTTTGGGTTTTCTAGAATGCCTCCATTTTTCATTTACTGACGATGATGAGAGCTGCGTATCGTGTGAGAGCTGTTCTGTCAGCCGCCGCAACTGTCCGATTTTGCTTACCAACCTTCGAGTCGCAGTGTTGATAATCTCAATGGCATTCTTACGGGTTTTACGAGCTGGCCAAGAAAGCTGCTGTCATTCACTCGATTCACTGCTTCGGTTTGTCGGAGTACTGCTGTCTATTACACTGAACCGCCCTATGTTTAAGATGCGCTTATCTCGAGCAGACAAACGGACCAAACGGTATCATAATGCTGTTGGGCAGTTAGCTGAAATTGGCTTATCGACTTGGGTTGTCGTAGTAGCGGTGATCTGAGCTAGCAGTGTGACTATTCCAACTTTTCATGAGTCCGTTAGTCGAATGTTGAACTTTAGAGCTACAAAGCCAGTTGTCCTTGCACGGCGAACCATTACAACATCACATGTGGCTTCCGTTTACTTCTCCTATGCTGCCACATTCCAACGACAAAATGTCGTCTCTTGTTTGCGTCAACAGCGCCCCCAATAGGCCGGGTTCTAACGAGCGGGATCACAAGTTAGTACACTGGTTCGATCAATCAGTGGGTTAAAAATGGACTGACCTGCATCACAACATATACTTCAATCATATAGGCCAGTATGGTTTACCGACGTAAGCGAAAGTCAAGGCATATTTTGTGATGGGCGTCGTTTGATGTGGACATACAGTCGAGTCAACCGATCCCTCTCTACCGACGCCGAATTCGCGGTCATGATGCTCACGCCGGTAGCGGTTTACCGGCATTGTATTGTGAGATTCCCTGTTTATGGCAGCTTTTATTGATTACTCTCGTAGATTGTGAATCCGTAAAGTGGAGTCGCAGAGTTCGCATGATCTGTTTTTTTCGGAGAATTAAACAAAACAGGCCACCAGACAGACTGACATGGAGGGTAACTCCTCATCAGTATCCTGCGATTCAAGTCGAGTGGGCACAAATGTCGCTGCTTCCCATGGAAATCACTTTAGTGACAGCTAAAATCGGTTAACAAATCGCAAGCTCCGCCTTCACGGCTACTGGTAGCTGCACAACTTACGTTTTGTGCTTCTTAAGGACAGATTAAACTTCTGTTTAGAGATCAAGCTCGGCTAACAGAGGGTCGCATCAAACATAACCAACTTACATCATATGGTCCCGGTCATTGGGCACCTTAGGTAAAATGAACGACTAGTCACGCAGGAGGTTAAATCGGGATTGTTGTGCCGGCCGGTTTAACTGAAAATACTTGAGATCTTTACTGTGTTCACTTTTCAAATACGGCATCTCGGTTAGCTCAAGACTACTGTTCAGATGCAGAGAAGCCACAACTGAGTATGCTGCTCCAAAAAGCCCTCTGTTTGGTTGGTCAGGGGACTGGCTCACTTGTGCCACAGTAGTAATCACTGAATGACTCATGGAAATCAGGTTACGTAACCGCATGTAACAGGCAGATGCAGTTTAATCCCCTTACTATGACACGATCCATTTATTCAGGATGATAGTGTTATGCTCAATATTCACACGTGCCTTACTGTCAAAAATCTGGTGCACATCTGTCTGTACTGTCAGCCCGCACATCTAGACAACCCCAGCACACTGCGCTATCTCGTCAATATAACTTGATATTCTCATGTCTCCCTTCATGGGCTTGCTCAAATAGTCTGTTTGAACGGCACCGAATGTAATAATGATGAAGCCTCAGCTCAATTCTGTATCTGATCCTTCAAAGCTACAGTTTTCTGCAGCAGAACCACCAAGGGTAGACGAAGTGCATACAATGCCCAAAGAAAGTCGAAAATCACTATACAGCGACTTTTAGCAATAACGACTAGTCACGCAGGAGGTTAAATCGGGATTGTTGTGCCGGCCAGTTTAACTGAAAATACTTGAGATCTTTACTGTGTTCACTTTTCAAATACGGCATCTCGGTTAGCTCAAGACTACTGTTCAGATGCAGAGAAGCCACAACTGAGTATGCTGCTCCAAAAAGCCCTCTGTTTGGTTGGTCAGGGGACTGTCTCACTTGTGCCACAGTAGTAATCACTGAATGACTCATGGAAATCAGGTTACTTAACCGCATGTAACAGGCAGATGCAGTTTAATCCCCTTACTATGACACGATCCATTTATTCAGGATGATAGTGTTATGCTCAATATTCACACGTGCCTTACTGTCAAAAATCTGGTGCACATCTGTCTGTACTGTCAGCCCGCACATCTAGACAACCCCAGCACACTGCGCTATCTCGTCAATATAACTTGATATTCTCATGTCTCCCTTCATGGGCTTGCTCAAATAGTCTGTTTGAACGGCACCGAATGTAATAATGATGAAGCCTCAGCTCAATTCTGTATCTGATCCTTCAAAGCTACAGTTTTCTGCAGCAGAACCACCAAGGGTAGACGAAGTGCATACAATGCCCAAAGAAAGTCGACAGCGACATTTTAGCAATTTGGGTGTTTTTTGGTGGCGCCGTGGCAACCAGCATTCGGCGGATAGTGGGGCTTGATTGGCTGCTAGGTCCACATTTCCGACCAGTCGGAACTCGTCTTGACTCTAGACCGCTAAGTAGCCCGATGGGCTGGCCAGTCACATGCGACTAAGGCCTATCGTCCGTTCTACCGCCTAATTGCGAACGATGATGCGGCTTTGGCATAAGGTTTCGCTAAACAGTTTCCGTGACCTCTATAAATCACAAATATGTAGCTGTTTCTTTTCCGCTTTCGGTCTCCGACACCGATTCACAAGAAAACATCATTGAGATCCAGAGATAGGCCTGAGTTGCTTCGTATATAACTTCATTATTCCTAACACCGGGAACGTGTCAACAGGTGAAACCGAATGTGCTTGATTCTCGTCTCCAGTATCAGCTTGCTTCTGGTTGCACTGAGCAACCCAAGATTACGAGTGACCCTAGGGATAATATTTGATTGTCAAGACTTCGACAGTGCCATTCCCCATAGTTACCTTCGCAACCCTTTGAGCAAAGGACTTTTGTTCGGTTGCTTCGTAATTATGAGAGTAACTTCCCAAGGGACATCATTGCATAGAGGCACTGATGGCCTGCTTGGTCCGCGAATCATGCTTTACGAAAGGCAGTAGTGATTACATTCAAAAAGTATGACTGAATATAATTTCTCGCAGTAAGTGATGATCTCGCAATGTCCACGCTTTTTTATTCTCCGTTTGTTCTCACTGTTCCTACCATGTTCGCCGCGTCAATAAAACAATGGCTCTGCGAATAGTTAATCATATATTGCGATCCCACGAATTTGATTAAGATAGCCTCCACAACGTTTGGTAATTGCATTGGTTTCCCCTTGGTTTGCAGCTCTTTACTCTTGTGCACGATGTCCTTCGGAATTACCGCGATGCCCGATGCAAGGTGGGTCGCATTCTCAACGACGAGGACCTTTACTACCTCACACGCAAGGTAAGCATTCACGTTTCCACCGTGTCGCTAATTGCAAACGACTTTACAAGTCGTCATCGTTGTCCTACTTTTTTTGCTTTTGCTTAAATAATTATTATGTAGTCTTTTTATTCGCTTAATGGCCTACGGACTGCGTATTTTTTCACTGACCTGAATTGTTTGATAGAAATCTGGACGTATGTTGTGGGCTTCAAATAGCATTGTTTGGAATTTCGTAAAAATGTGCACAGACTCCGATGGGGTTGAAGTATGGACAAATCCGGAAGCAGTCGATGGGGTTGAAGTATGGACAAATCCGGACACTTTCATTGGTGATTGGAAGCAGTTTTCAGCTGGACCCTCGCCTTAGGGTTCTTTCTGATTTCCCGATAACTGCTGTTGCCGACTGACAAGAAATCCTAGTCTGCTAAGTGGCCTGATCTCGCTCAAGGGACTCATGTGCTATTCGTTGTTGACCTGTTCGCCGAGCTTTGCAATTAACTTCCGAACATTTCGTCACTAAACGTGAAGAAGTCATCAGTGCATGGTTAGGTGAGTGCCATGCTCCGTGAACAGATCAACAGCCAGCCGGTCAACAAGCAATGGACCTACCCGTGCCACCAGTATTTCAACACAATGGCAGCTACTTTGCTTTACGTGAACTACCCCTCCAGACCACTTCAAAGTCTCCTCTTGGTGAACGGCATGGGTGACTGTCTAAAAGAAGTCGCGGATATTACGTGATCATTTTGGTATTTTGGACTCGCTCCACTACATCCCTTCACAGATTGCAGACACTAGTCGCTAGTTACATTCAGGGTTGTAAACCGAGTCTCGCAACACCAGCCAAAGGAGTAGACAACGGTTTTGGTGATTACGGAGGTGATAGGCACTTAACTGCTCCTTCATAACGTTTTCAAACGCCTTGCTGGGGCCGTGAGCACAGTTTTCACATCCTCACAAGTACCTATAACAATAGGTCTAGCTAGCTTAAACGTACGTGTGTCCATCATAAGCTGTCTATCCCCTTTCGCCCACCAACAACGGGAATCGACTCAGAGCTCAGTTCCATTTAGAATGATTAAGACTTAGTAGCAAGAGGGTTTATCCTAAAGATTGCGGTTTCAATCGTCCTCAGTGATCACAACATCAGCATACGATAATGTCAGTCTATTTAAGTAATCTGTCGGTAATTCTACAGACGATAGAGAATTGGAGGCTATTTTAGGAGGTCGTTCACACCATGCCCGAGTGCTTTCAAATAATGGATGGATGGACCAGGAATACTTTCTTCTCGGTCGAATGTGATTTCTGATAAATTCACGCTCCGAGTTACATTGATTTTACTCCGAGAATTAAGTGGGAAACCACACATATAAATACAACAACAAATCCCTTTTGAAAAGGGTTGCTATGTTCCTCAGTAGCCTTCCATCAAGTGTGTCAGTAAGAGTTACAGATAATGATTCCGTCAAACAGTTAGTTTCTGGATGTTCTAAATGCGTATGTAAACACTGATATCTTTATGCTGTCTATTTGTCTCCCAAGCAGTTCACCCCATTTGTGTATCTTCATTTCCACAGATGCACTCAGTTTTCCTGTTACCTTCCATTTCAGCTCGCTCAGGCAGTCATAATGAAAGAAGTACAAAAGTGGCGCTCAGATCAAGCAGCGTGTTCTTCATCCTTATTCGCGTCTGCTCCTATTCCAGAGCTGACTGCTTCTGTCAACGCCCGTGTATCTGCGTATGTTAAGCGGTACATGGAATCCAAAGGCGCATTCTACCGACGCAGGGTCCAGCAAGGTCCTATACCTCCTGTGTCTAGTCAGAAACTGCAACTTGTTGCCCATGCCAAACCCGAAGGTGCGACCAATCACCATCATCACCATTTACAGTACACACACTCCACACAGAACACGTTGCCTTTACGTCCACGCGGTGGTCAAACACATTTTCCTCATATGGTCTCTAAGGCCCTCGACAACCCTTCAGGGAGTCGATCTTATATCACTCCCCCGAAACCCGTTCCAAATGTCAGTACTGGACCTGATCGTAATCTTCAGATTTGATTTCTATTTTGACACAATTCTGTGGTTTATATAAGTCACTCACAGTGTCTGGTGCACCCAGCTATCCCGCTCATGGTTGTGCTCAGGTGCACTCACATTAACTGATCGAGCTGCCTTGTGTTGCCGCTGAGTTCACGGAATTCACGCGCGCAATGTAATAATGTGTCTATCCTCACTTATTTATTTTTCTCTTTTATTTGTTTTGGTCGTGTGACTTTGTCTGAGCCAGCTTATGGGTGCGATTGTATAGATAGATGCGTCCCAAACATGAGCGCCCGGCTCGAGGCAAGTGTGTATATATGGTTATCCCTTTTTGCACCAGTTGTATAGTGTGCATCAGCTGGATCCGCAATGAACTCTCGAGGCTTTCTTTTCCGTTTCTATCCCGCTGCCACGCCACCCTACGCTTTGTGTAGTGTATTTTTAAACTTGCAATCTGGATCCCCCATCTTGTGACCAATTTCTCAGGCGATACCACCCCGTTATGGTCTAAGCCCCTCGTTCATGGAGAAATTTCCCAAACATCTGTGTATGCATTCTCACCCTGATGCGATCAATATATGGTTACTTTAGTAGAGTCCTCGTCAAAGTATGTCCTTGTAGCCGCCTGTGGTGAGGTTAGCCCGTCTTGAATACATCAATGGGTTGCTAACATTGTGCCGTAACTCAAGCCTTTGTGGTTTTATTCTTCGTATTCCACAGGGCTGTGATGCATTGCAGCGTACTGAGGTGATATATGTCGTGTCTGCAACCCTCATAAATCCTCCGTGCTCTGAAATACTTTGGTTCTCCTAAGCTAATCACTTCGAATTCTGAGTTGTGCTAAGCAAACCGACTCGATTGCGGACGGATTCGATATCGAATAGTGGTAGGTATATTGCGATATGGAGAGAGGTTGCGAGTTGCTGAATAAGTCACGGCGTACTATGGAGCAGGTTCCAGTAATTCGAGTTGTTTACACACCAGTTGAGGCATAATTTGTCCGAATAAAGCAATGTGGAGCCAGAAGGCTCTGGAATGTAACAGGCCGGTGTATTATCAGGTACTGGTAAACCGTCTTGCCTCCCGAGCCCGACAGCATCCAAGGAAGCGGAGCGAAGATGGTGTCGGAAATAGACAGCGCCTTGATGACAAACCGTCTACCACTTCATTTGGGTCAAGCCGTGATCTATGAGCTCAGAGCAAGTCGCATTTTTCGAAGTATGTAGACGTCCGCTCGCTTGAAGCGGTGAGTTTCCATCAGTTATTCACAGACGCCGATGGGTTTTTTACTCTTTCCTAACTGCATTGTTCTAGCTGATTTGCAACAGGACTTCGTTCTGGTAATCCGTCGTTGTACATATGCTCGGAAAGTTTTGGCTGTACTGTGTAATGAAGTCAATGCACAGAGTGTTGACAGAAGTCAGTTGAACTTTTGTTCTGGAAAGATTCCAGACCTTGAGTTCCTGTTGCAGATTTTTGCCTATCGGGAAATGAGGCTTCGGCAGATGTTTCGGGGCGCTTTACTGTCTTTGTCTTTGATGGCTCTTCCAAGGTATTGCTTAGTTCTGAAGGTTGACTGCGTTGTCATTTCAAAGTCGTTCCAGGCTGAATGGTAGTGTTCAGTTACTAACCGGGAAGTTAGAAGAATCCCAGATCATTGTTACCAGAACAAATTGGGGCAATCAGCTACACTGATATATTTTGCAGCGAAGCCTTGGCACGATATATGCCTTAGGAGGAAACCTGGGATGATGGCACTTTACAAGAGCATAAAGTATTGGACGATGGCTGGGAAATGTGCTGCTTCAGGCCAATGCATGTGGTGCTTCTGTGTGTTGGGCAAACGAGTGGGCCGTAAGTCTTTAGCATATGAATTTCGTCAAAATCTTTGTCTGCGATTCTCACAAGGCGAATTTGACGGTACTAAATTCGAACAACTAGATATCACGCTAATATGCGGGACTGATCTGACGAAAATATTTATACGGGAATATTGTGGCTCATGCTGCTGATGGTGCGCACAGTGATAGTTTTTTTCGACGGGTAACGAAATGTCTGCAACCTGACTGCCAGGCTCGGCGAACAGACCAACAAGCAATTGAAACACAGCAGATTCTGCATGCTGCTGTTTCTTGGTGGTAGTTTCCGTTCATCATGAAAAATTCTAGCACTTTATCCTAGAGTTGCTCACAGCTTGTGATAACTTCGTCAACTATGTCTTAACCCTAAATCTGTTGTGTAGAGCTTGTCAGGGAACTTCGAGCAAAGTTCGTACTGTCCCTGGGTGGCTTGCACAGAACATTGAATCACTCAGATCTGTAAAGAAACAATAGTGAATGCCCCATATACTGCGCCATACCTAGTGATCTGGATTCTCATTTTGGACTCCCTTACGGCAAAAGTGCTTCAGTTAGGTTAACCAAAACAGGTTCACTGTCAGAAGCTACAGTTGAAGGATCGACTAATCGCTTGATTGAGAATAGATGCCAAACTGAATACGAGACGGAAAACCTGTTCGCAGGTGAGTCACGCCGAATTTGGCCCAATGGGTTGCCGTTGTCCTTTCCAATGGTCACGTGAAAATTCCTTGCTCGCATACTCAGACGAAGTCATATTCAATCCACATGACCCAACGGCCAAACCCTATTACTAGGCTCAAACTGAACCCAGAATAGTCTTCGTATAAGTGGGCCGGCCTTGCAATACAACCGAACTGGACGACAAGAGTGACAAACGGATGCGACGACTCCGTGCTGTTATGGATGCAGTGATTGGCGTTGTCTGGTACTGCCACAGTTGGTCTGTTAAATCCGACTGAGCCGAAGATCAGTCCACGCAAGGCTCGGATTGGAGCGTCTTGATCATGCTTTTAACGGTAGACAGAAGAATTTGTACAGTTTTTTATGAATAGTGCAGAGGTAACGCGGACTTGAGCGTACTCTGAAGCTTTTCTAAGGTGGACCAGATGCACATAGTTAGAGATGCATAGTAACGGGCTTGAAAAGATCGAAGCAGGCCTTAGACAGAAGTTGTTCCAAAGCCCGTTGGGATTTGCACACCCGTTCCGACGAATCGTTCTTCAACTGCCTTAGTATTCCACTTATCTGTATACTTTGACGTCATTTCTCGCGGCGAAAACGGGACATCCTGTAACTTTTATCTAATTTTTGAATTAACTACTTTAAATAAATTAGCCTTCATGACTTTAATTTACCTCTGGCCAAACAATTGAGGGGAGCGCAGTGTTAGAAAATTATAGAACTGGGCTGTGTATACACAATAACCAGCACATAAGTTATCTAATAAAATGTTTATCAAACTTCGTCTGTTGTTGACAAAGAACGATGGAATTCGTGAAACGATGCAATCCGTTGTGCATGTGAAAGTTTTTCAATCTAGAATTGAAGTCAATCTACACCGAAAAGCCCAGGTGCCAGTTAACACGTGATCACACTATATGAATTCCGTGATCGAACGATGGGTGGCGCTATGTCGCGCATAAATACTGGTCGACCACACTGTTCATCAGCTGATCATGACCGGACGGCTTAGTCAACTGTTACCTGTGAAAGAAAGAGGACCTTCGCTGCGGAGTTATTAGAAAATGCCAACTGACGAGTAAGCTAAACTCATTTGCATCTTATTTACAAAAACTGGACATCTGTCTTCTGAACGCGTCTTCTTGAACTTTCCTGGGTACTCATTGACTCCAATCATTCGTTGATCAAATCCTAGCAAATGCTACAGAGCGACCATACAAATTCAGCAACAGATCTCCCTTCTCAAGAGACGCAAAGTGAATTTACAGGAACAAAGCACACTACTCGCATGCCCCGTCACGAAGAGACTGGAACTTACCGTGGTGTGACGGTTTGCGTACCTCAGCGATCCATTGAGCTATACTGGAGAGTGTCCCGCGACACTCACAGAGTCTCTCATACCAGGCTGGTCAATGGTTAGAGGTCTGACGAACACAGTCTCCTGGCCCTCCAGGTTGGGGGTTGGAACATGTGGCGACTTGTTCCGTAGAAATGGTAATACATTT
>NW_008751892.1:241497-261208 GCF_000715545.1 Opisthorchis viverrini | reverse complement strand
TCGTGTGGGTTGGTGTCAGCGAATCCGTAACGAGGCAGTTAGACAGCGTGTTTTCGGTTGTGTAACGGGTACTTCCATTGAAGAATGTGTTCAGCACCAGAAGCTGCGTTGGTTGGGACATGTGTTACGTATGCCGAACCATCGTTTGCCGAAGAAAGTACTGTTTTGCATGCCCAATTCGGAGTGGCGTAAACAGAGAGGTGGCCAACCCATGACCTGGCAGAGGAGTATGAAGGAGATCACGAAACGCTTGGGTGCTGTCGGTGCTACTCGCCTTCCAGGATGGGGACCGCGTGATCCTCACTGTGCCTGGTTGGAGACACTACAAGATATGGCTGCCAACCGTGGTCAGTGGCGTTCTTGTTGTCAGTTTCTATCCAGATTGCCTGAGTGGATGTCTGGAGGTGTAGGCACCTCGGAATGATTTGTAAAGCTAGTCCCCATCAGTAGTATCACCGCTACACCTGGAAAACCGCTGGTTCCGATCCGCTCGGGGCTTCGTAAGGTGCGCATTACTTGATCATTTCCAGAAAGGGCGAAACGGCTCTACAGCGCTTGATTTTTCGGCATAGAATGACTGCAGCTAGAGGACCAAATCATGACTGAACCATGTGATCTAGTTAGGCGCCGTGTCCATCGGTAATCGCGAAACTTATCTGGAGCTGGATGATGTCCCCGCACCCGTTTCGAAGGTTAATCACTATCAAGCTGCCTCATTTCCATATTATTCGGTACCAACTCCGAAAGTTCTATATTCGGGTCGCCAGATTGCTCGCCAGGGATTCATCAGCTTCAGAAAGTGCTGGGTGCATCCGGGGTAAGTTGTTGGTGTGCAGCGTTCCGATAGGTTCAGTGAGGCTAGCTGATAAAGTCAATAGGACTGAGGATGTGAACAGCGGATTAGCAAAATCGTCCCCATGAGCCAGACTAAGTCAGGTAGAGTTTTCACCTACGACTGGGAATGCAAATGATAAATACCCTATGAATGTTGTTGTTCAAGGTAGTTGCATTTGTGCACCCCTTCCTCTACCATGGTCTTGCGTAGCTGGGCTGAGTACTGCACATGCAATCAATAAATTACATCGGTATCCAGACAACTAAATGCGCCACGCGTACGGGACCGCGACATTGTGATTGGATTACTTCTGACTTCCGTGTTGTGCGCCACTTTTTACTGTTATCCAATACACGTTCGCGTAGACTATTGCCTTCTGATTTCCGTGCGTGACGAAAATCAGCGACCACAGACAAGTTCGAAATGTTCAAACTCCGGTAAATTTTCGGCCCTCCATGACCTCGCACCCTCCTGTTAAAACGTCGATCCACTAGGAAAGATCGTTCGAGGATTGTGGCCATAAGTATTGGATGAAATTCATCGTAGATAATCCCAGTAGGTAGAAAGCTAAAACGCCTACGTCATTTGTAGGTAGAGGACAAGAAGTTTTGCCCTGGATTTACACAGTTCATCAACCCTCCCCCCTAAAGACGCCTTAGTCTTACTTGATCGTTCATGCAGCGTTTGATGTGACCTGTTCACCAGTCAAACCCGGTTTTCGTAGCTGCGGCATAATCCTTAAGAAACGCTAAACGGGCTCACCACAGGTCCCATCGAGAATGACTATGCCAGCTTGTGTACGTGAACTTCTATGCTAGGCTTTCGCAGTCGCTTGGATTGGACATCTTATCACGTTATGATAAGATACTAATAAGATAACTGCGCAGCTGTGGCAACCCCCCGGTGCTTAGCTGCCACGCCACCAGGAAGCACGATGGCTGGGATACTGCCAGGTAGCCCAAGCCTAGACGGGAGAAGTCTAGATGCAGAGGGCGGGTCCACGGACGGGACGTTCCGGTCAGTAAATTCGCTCTCTAACCACTGAGCCATCACGCTATACGTCCCCGACAACGACCCGATCATGAAACTGTGGACGTGAGCTCCGGTTTTAGTTAGGCCAAAAACTGTAATGAAACGTTGCCCATAACCCCGTGGTTTGATGGCCATCTTAGTCCTAAATGTCTGCAGCAACCAAATGAATAAGAAAATCGCCAATTTGTTCTAAATGCATGGTACAAAATAGACGACCAAATAATTGTAGCTGCGAGATGGAAGTTACTCTGAGATGTCTTTGAACGCAATTACTGATCAATTATCCACCGGAGAGACATGTTCTGACAGGACTAGACGAGATAGATTTCGGCGTCTTACCAGACTTTGACAAGAAGGGCAGCGCCGATTTCCCTGGAAAAAATGAAGTGAACGAGGAAGACTGAACTTATGGAATCGACAATGGATAAAGACTCAAAAGGTAAGCTGTGGTGACTACAAGGTCAACTACGGTTGCTACCTAGGTGACAATGCAGACAATGGTTAACCATACAGCCCTGGTTCCTTGTAGATATGTGTGTGAATGTTAGGAGGACTGCCTCCAAACGAACAAATCCGGTTTGCTACCGATTTGTCTTGTAAACTGAAGCCTTGTTTTCCCCATTTCAGCCTTTCATTGGCATCTTATTAGCTCTGGTTCAGATGAATTCCATCTCATAGAACGATTCATTTGTTTGCAGTACAGCTTTCTCTTTTCGATTCCGGTGTACTAACGAGTCTAACTGATACATCGGTAGAAACCATAACAGCAACATAGTGCCCCGAGTCTAAGGCATCTGAACTGCAAGTGACACGGAGCTTTTGTCTGCTCCCAGATGAGGCAACTATTCATTGAGACTTCAATCCTAGGAGAAGCATCGTGTACGGGGAAAACGGGCATTCTACGGGGAAGTTAGACATGATGCGATTAGGTATTTTGTTTAAAAAAACATCAGACTGACTTGACTGAATAGTCCTCATCTCCGGTAACCTACATCAAGCCTGATCGATGCCCATTCATAGGAAACCTTCGAAGGAGAGTCAGGCTACATTGTAGTTCACAACTGTTTGTAAAAACAATTTATCGGCACTGAACCGGTGCATCAACTTATTATGGGCAGCCGCGTGGGAATATCATGCGGCAACTTGGTCTGGGCTGTTGTCTGGCGTGTTTTTTTTATTGGTCTGGGCTGTTGTCTGACGTGAAGAATTTTTTTTACTTTTTTAATGTCTAACTTCCGCTGACTGCTCACAGCTCTCACCAAATATCGACCCTCAACAGCTAGCCCGACTACAACCACTTCCATCCGATGTTCAGTGCGCTCCGGTTAACTTCGCCAGGTAAGGAAAACAACGCCTTCAAGTTTGTCTTTACTATGGGATATTTAAGCAAAATATTAGATGAGCATCTGAATCATCTTATGCAAGTGTTCATACAGATTAATATCTTTGGGTTCATCTAGAAAAATGTCCCCTTATGATGCCAGTCATCTCATATTTAGCAATTGAAAGCTAAAGGATGAAGACTTGGTCAAAAGAAAATGGAAGTGACAGCAAACACGTCAGTTCCCCCAAGTTGTAAGCTTTCTGCGGTATCGTGAATTGCAATAATCACTTTTTTCCTACTAAGAGGACGCAACTGCGCTCTCCTGCACCGCATTGTCAGGGGAGACTGCTTGGATCTGATCGCCGACGTGACACACAGCGCTTCCCATATTCGTTCAGCCGTAGCACCTTTCGGTACCAAGCTGCCGTGCCACCAGAAGGAAGCACAAGGGCTGGGATACTACCAGGTAGCCCAAGCCTAGACAGAGGAAGTCGAGAGGCGGAGGTCCAGTTCGAACCACGGACCTTTCAGTCAGTATATTCGTGCTCCAACCACTGGGCCATTTCGCCCTTTCCCCACATTATAAACCCATTACAAACCTTAAATTCTGCTCCCAGCAGCACGATATGCGCTAGAATACCCAATTGATGTGGTCTTACTACAACAGTTGCCCAGAGGCTTTACCCACTCACTACCGGCAGCAGGAAAATTATTTTGAAACCGCAAAGGAAGTGACAGTACTGGTTTATCCTGTCAAAAAGATTCCATAGAATGCTGTTTGGCCGAAGTTGTATCTTTCACACCGACTCTTACCCGCTGTTTGTCACTTTCGAATCTCCGTAGGGCATCTCGGTTCGTACCGCCCATCTGCTCTAATGCTCGGCTAACGTGAGTCTGAAATACGACTCGAAAGGAGATGATCACAAGCGAACACCATTCATATTTCGGTCCAACTGATGCCCTATCGTGTCTAATAGCCCAGCGAATAATCAGAAAGAAAGACGATGGTTGCATTAGTGTCAAACAATAGTGAAACTCAAAGGTGTTTTCTCGAATCTGTTAAGCAGCTTTACCTTTACTCAGTCAGTGTCAAAAAACATGTTATTTGGTAGGTCTGTAATAAGCGTGATGCAGAATTTGAGACAGAAAGCCTTGAGTACCGAATAATGCAACAATTCGACGAAGAGAACATCCTCGAATTATCAAACTGAAGGTAATCAATACTCTTGCAACTTCTCTGAACTTACACGCAGCTGCCGTGTGTGCGCGGTTGGGAGGTGAGGTCCCAGTTGTTTTCCTCACCAAAACCCTAAACATACTGAGACGAGTATATGTAGATTATGCTGGTCCAGAGCAACAGTACGTACTGATTGACTCCGATACTTCCTCAAAGTTGCCGAAAGGGTTCACGATGAATCAAGTTTCGACCAAAGGAAGTATGTGTACCTGAGCGGGCTGTTTGCTTCTCTTCGACGAATATGACATCCACATAGCTCACCTTGCTAACCGCAATCCATCGATAAAACCTAACGGTTTGCTCGCCGATCTAAACAAGGGATTGTTAAACCGAGAAGCAGTGGAGGTAGCAAGCTGAAGATGTACATCCATCCTCGGAAACCCCATCAGATGATGCGTTTCTCGGGTAACGCATGTTCTCGCATATGGAATCAATGTTACCAATAAAAGGTCAATTAGTGAGGCCAAGTCAGAGAAATCCTCTTGTGTCAGGATAATTCAAACAATATCACAAAGCTTTCTTACACCTTGTTATTCCCGGTGCCCAGATTTACAAATGAACAATTTTTGGGGAGGTCGACAGCAATGGACAACTGGAGCAGTTGTGCGTCGCGTCGAAACTTCACCGTAGAGCTAAAATTGAAGTCATTTAGATTCGTCAAGTGCATCAAATGCGCATTCGATACTTAAGAGCACCAGCATCATTTCACCCGTTCCTTCTCACACGAGCGAATTGGACAACAGCTCCGTTTAGGTGGCCAAACACTAAACCAAGGTACAGCGGTAAGTGGGCCTGACGCATAAGCTCACCTCCTCAATTATGGTACGCCAGCAACCAAAGCAAGCCACATGTTGGCATGCGGATACGAGTGGAGTGCGCGCCGGACATTCTCCGCATTTAGAACACTTGACTGAAGTGCTGGGACCTGTTGAGAAAAAAAAAGAGAAAGTCAGGTTATACAAATAGCCAACTAAATGGAAAATCTACTCCTCATAAGCCACCAACGCGACGCCCAACTTCCTTCATTGCTATAACATTTGTGAGTGTATCAAACTGAATAAGAAAAATTACCTGTCAACTGTAAATTGGACAGGCGCACGGAAGAACATGTATTTATAGTTTGCTCTATGAGGAATCACCTTCAGAAGATAACATGTCACGAGACAAGGATGCACTTTTTGAGAAGGGTATTTAACACGAAATTCTCAGGGTGTTCACAGTTTGTTGCAAGAGATTGGATTGACATTGATAGTTTCAACGTATTTCCATGACAATCGTCAGGCTATGGTTTACCACATACAAGTTGAAGAACAGGGAAGGACTGCCTCTGACAGTGCAGCACACAGAGAGGCCGTTGTTTCAGTTTCAGCCAGCATGACGTCATGATGTCAAGTTCAGGAGATTTTTAAGTACCTGAAGGTGAATTTGCAAGGCATAAGATTCCAGTGAAGTCAGAGAAATACGGATACATGGAGAACGAAACAATTGTGTTGTACATAGATTATCCCACTAGAAGCCCTAATTTCCGACAATCTAGTAAGAAAACTGAAACCGCGTTGAGCAGCGCAAAACTGATTTGCAGGTTGCTCCATGAATAGAGGTGATTTTGATTGTTGGCCCTTGATGCAAAGGTTGTGGGGCGTCCGATAAGATTCCCGTAAAAGACTTATTAGAAAGCTACAATGCCCACTGACCACAAGTACAACCTTCGATATTACACCGCATCTGGAAGCATTGTGCGACAAGTCTTCCCCAAGTAACTCACAGAATGCGGCAGAACAGCAAACTCAGTGTGGGAGAACAACTGATGTAAGGGACTTAAAGACCAGGCGATGGGTAAAGTACCAGTCTTCTGACATAAATGAAAGTGAATTCAACATGAGAGGGTCAACTGTGGTTATTTGAGATGGTTAATCTAAAGTACTTCACCGTGTGTCATCTTAGAATGCAAAGAACACAAACAAGGTAGGCAGGATATTGAGAAAGCTGTACAACGCAATGGTTAGAGACCCTCCCACAGCATTCAGCCTAAAAGTACATCTACGCCCAGTATCCAGTGATTGGGTTTTCAGTTTAAGTAAAGGACTGTGACCAACGGCACGATAATTATCGCGCCGCCCATGACTGACTGCTCGTGGAAAACAAAAAAGTGCGGACCTCTTGCTTTTAGAATGAAATCGCGCAACCTTTCACTCATTATTCGCTATCTTGATATTGCTATACAGTGATCCTGCCAAAGAGCGTGCGCCATCAGGAAATAAAAATATCTTTCAAGACAGGCTTGACAGACAAACAAGCCCGTCTGAAACGATCACTACTCGATGAGCTACAGACTTCTTCCAATCGATTGCAAAAATCTCGTTCTCCTTGAAACCTCTGAGCTATACTTGTGTATTCTTCCATGCGTCTTAGAAATACCATAAAGGAAATTACATCGAGTAATTGTTCTCCACTAAAATAAATCGATAAAAGTTTGTAACGTCACTGTGCAGAATACTAATCTAGTATCCTCTAGGCATGATACACTACTCATATGGTCGCTGAAAATTCTTCGACAGCCCTCGACCGGTTTCCGCCTCCTTGGGGTTCACCAGGTAGGCACAGTCTCCAAGTTTTCGTCAATCTTATGTTCTGCTTGAACCCCAATAGCACGAAATTAACGAAATATACTTGCTAGAGAAACAATTCAGTTTTGCGGGAGACTCAACTGAAACCCAGCTGGATCTCTGCTTTATGGTGTTGTTAATTTAGTACCCTCTTCACAAATTGTCTTGATGAGTGCATTTAACTTTTGTTAACTAAGACACATTCAGCGGTAGACAAATGAAAAGTGCGGAAAGCCTTTAACGCATGCTTTTGTCCCACAGTTGTAAATTCTACGCGTGTTCGCCCTTCAAACACGGTTCCAGTTAGATGGTTTTGTTCCCCGTTGATTTCTACGCAACGTGCTTCATTCTTGGGTATGCATTTTCATTAGAGAGACATACCAAAGTCTAATGTTACCTATGATTTCATATTTCCTCGAAATAAACACAAGCATTTTATGAAAATGCTCTTCCTGCATTTCAAATCCGCCTTAAGCTTATAGAAATCCGCAATTTCAAAATCATCTGACTAAGATGGCGTCCCAAAATTGTCTGAATATAAAGGCAACCAGCTGCAGTTCACATCAGGTTTCCGATTATGATGTGCTTCGTCAAAAAAACTATAGTTCTTAATATGGTGCTTTCATCAGTGCAAATCTGAGACTCGCATTTTAACGACAGTGAACCCCTTTGTAAGACTGACTAGTCACCCGCAACCCCAGTATATTCGCTTAGACTACACTGATGTGACTAAATATGACTACTAAGGCCAGGATTCAAGCAGCCACAGGACGATCAAAGGACCATAATAAGAAACACAACTTATGGGTGAACCATTCATACAACACCCAATTTATCCAGTGGGCCCATAAAGAGTGGATGTATCACATGTACACACTCGAACCGGTTTGAATGTGAAGGGACCATGGTGTATTCATCGATGATCCCAGCTACCGAATGTGAAAAAATGACAAAGTGAATTAAACGAACATCGCTGGATGTTTCGACGGTAGACAATGAGATCGATTCCACCACTACACTTTGAGCCTGTGCAATGGTTGTGCCGATAGACGTGTTTCTTCCACCCTGCAAATAAAACCATACTTTCCATGTTTCCAGATTTCTCAATGCAACCACTACCCGCACTATAAGTAAGCGACCCTAAAATGCTCACCACAGGGGGAATTTTCGGCCCGGTTTCCCGACCACTATAAGGCTGTTCGCCCAGCGGCAACACGAATTTCACTGGACTGGCAAAAAAGGGGGGATGGTGACTGCGGAGGGACTTTACGGTAATTCGTTGATTATGTCTTGTATGACATGAGAAGTCGAGAACTTTAGCAGAATATAACACTTCCTTGTCAATAAGGAAACCGTAAATAGACATTCCATTCTTGCAGCATTATCGTAATGAAGAATCCTCGGTAGCAAACGCTCGACTTCGCTAGCAGCAATTGCGATAACCAAAACTGTAAGGATTATCTGTACAACTAGCTGATTAATGAAGCTTGCCTTTTTTCGCCGTTTGTTGACTTCGCCCATCCGGTTCTTCTCGTGTTTGCCTTTGGAGGAGTTCATGAAAGTAGGGTTTGTCTGAAGGATGCAGCAAACACGTAGCCCCTGAAGAAAGCGAGAACACGAGAAAATGTCAAGAGTTTGCACAAACCGAAGAACTATTGAATGAAAATCTGTGACACATGTAAAACGGAGTTACCGTTGTACTTCTGACATCATTTTATTCATTATGGAAGGAACATCGATAAAAAAGACTGGTTGACTAGCGGACAGGAAAATCTTTACTCGTCCTGTATTTGAGCTGAGCGACTGTATCTTGTGATATTGAGAGGACCCAGTGGCAACTATATTGCAGAGGCATCTGATTAAAGATCACCCCACTGGGAAGGCTATAACGAAATAACCGAAATTTGTTAGTGCTATTTTTGATTTTTTTTAGGCTGACTTATGGAAAAGCACGTCGGATAAGCGAGTGAACGAGGGGTTTGGTGAAGAACTAACACCCGTGATGCCTCTGGTTCGCATGTGCGTCCCTAGCCATTTCACGCCCAACTGCGTCCTTTAAATAAGCAAGGCGACTTTATGACAGTTCGTACGTTGTTTGGTGGCACATAGTGCTGTTGGCAGTCTGTGCGCTAGCTCTCTATCATCAGTGAAGCCGCTGTGAACAATAGGATTACTTTGATTTGTCATTGTCATCATCACCGACAGCATGACATCCGTGTCCAACACTGATGATTCGTTGCCGTACGACCGTGATTTATTTGACAGTCATATTGTGAATAAAAGAATAGAAAAGACGGGGAGGGGACTTAGTGCTGGCTTACTACAATCACTCCGAGGTGCCTACATCTCCAGACACTCATTCAGGCGATCTGGATAGAAACTGACAACAAGGACGCCATTGGCGTCGATTACCTCAAACGAAACTTCTATATAGGTTTCTCGATAACAATAATTGCAGCGAAAACTAACTTCAGGCATTCACACAAACACTTCAGTCTTAAACCAGTAGCTGGGCGGTTGCGGACTCCCAACATTACACTACTAACCAACTATAATTACCTTACAATAATAAGTCACGAGTTGCATGAACTTTCCATCTGAGAAAACGTTAGGCGAGAAGACCGTACACAGGGAATCACGTGGTGCGAACTCTCTGATTTAAGGATAGGTGACTTTAGATCCTGATCAGCCGCCAGTCCCGGAAAGGCTTCGACTCATAGTCAGGAGTTCGCGGCAACGAATCGCCCTGGCAATTCGTGAAATGCGCGCTGCTTCCGAGTCCTAGTATGGATGAAGCAGCTATACAGTGTTTCAGCAAAGGATAGCTCCATCCACAGGATAAAATATTAATTGAACCTCCAGAGACCCCTCAAACTTTCAACAGAATCAATACTGTAAGGTAGCCATCATCAGCGAATCGGCTGGATACCTGCTAAGCACCCGAAGTCACCCCAGCAGCTACACTAGAAATTTCACCACAAAATACCCGTGTGAACCCACTCCACCACTAGTGAGAACTCAAAAACAATGACCATAAATCATAAATTAAGGTTGACTAGGATGCGTACAGTAAGAAACTATGGAAGTATATAATCGAGGATCACGCGTGTCTGTGTGCGATTTGAATTGGTATTGGTAAATGACACTCATTTTGTTTGGGGCTACTGAGTTAGCATTAGTATTTGCCGAAACTCACACCATTCCCATGCTGGTGTTTCACACCGGATATGCATAAGTGCGTGAGACCCGATGAAATATGCACGTTCGTCATCCCTGACACGTGTATGCTCTCGAATGGCCAACTCTGGAGGCTGCATTTCTTATTTCTGTAACAGGAATTCGAATGAAATCAAAGACTAGATACCCTCCATGTATGACGATAGACAGAGTTGGAACTCCGTTGTTTCTGACTGGAAAGAGAGGGAAAATAGCTGAATCTTGGATTAGGATGAGTCGTAGAGGGCTCACCGATTTCGGACATCATGGTCCTATAAAATGATGATGTGGGTCGTTAGGACGAGTGGTAGCATACTTGTAGCAAGTTCTACGACAATTTTCTTCACTGATAAATCGAAATGGTCCACGCATTTATGGCTAACCCGCCAATCCGCGTTCGCGCCTTTATCTGCGTTTGTTGGAACATGTCGGTTGACCATGATCAACCGAACAGTATGAGTTAATCACAGCTGGGCGAAGTGATCTTATGCATTTGTCATTCGATATGAGCGGAGGGAATATACATAGACAAGTTAGAGTCTGTGCCAACTTGTTACGAATAATATATATATGGTGTTTTCTGCGTGCTAGGGAACCCCTGGTCTGGACGTTTTCAGAGTACCGCAATGCTATTAGACGCCTATCTTACGTCTTGCAACAAGTGCGGTGGTGTCAATAACCTGAGGCGAACATTCCGCAATTAAGCCGCCGACTAGGAGGGAAGAATTATAACCCATTTAGCTTTCGTCCGCTTCTGTTAAACTACCTCTCCCTCCAGGCTTCCAAACAGAAATATCGGTGGAAATAAACTTTGGGTTAGTGCACCAATTTCATGAACGTATAGTTCAACCGGAGACGACCACTTTGTAAGAGATTAACAGCATATATGTAATTTCTGTTCGTTGGATTATGGCCGATGAATATGGATCATCTTTTAGTGTAGAAGTCCATAATCGATAGTCGACAGGTGAAGACCTTTCATTGAATAAGGCATCATGCAATCCCTGGAATTCACACTACGAATCAACACAGTACTCAGATATCTTTACGTCCTCCACAGACAACTCTTAGACCATCTATGCATCGAGGATCAATGGCACTTTCTAATATGAACTTAAACCGGTCAATTCAGTCTTGTTGATTAATCCAAAAAACAAAATCGGTGTATTGGAAAAGGTCTTATAACCTGGCCAATTTGGTGACCTACTCACTTGGCCTGATGGAGCTTTCGTGTCAAAAGCGAAAATTAGCCCAAATAAAAACTACAGATTGTTTACCAAGCTCTTTCGAAAGAATCGGTGCACCTTTACGTTGTAGTGCGTTTGATAAAACTGACCTGAAACGAATGATGATGTCTCTGGTGAGCTGAATATACTGCACAGCTTCTTGTGAAGAGCTTCCACTTGACTCACGTTGGCATTTGCCGACGACTCGGGTGTGACCTTCGAGATATATTCCCGGTATGACTGCATCGCCTGTTTGAAAGTCCGTAACTTCAGTCCATTTGGATGTTCCGAATCGGTTTTGGTCAGGGCCGATTTCACAGCTTCGACATAGGTAGAAGGATCTGATAAAAAGGGTGAACTTGACAACTTTTGAGCCTCAGGTCGTAGCAGTTTGATTCGCTTGGTAGGTCGTCCTTTGAGTAGTTTGATTTCCAAATTTTCGTCTTTGTTTACTGACGCTTCGCGTAGAACTGATGAAGACTACAAGGACAACAGATATGTAAACCTGATACACGGTAATGTACTATTCACCATCATCATCATCGACAGCATGAAATCAGTGTTTACACCGATGCTTCGTTGCCGTACGACCACGATTTAATTGTTGCAGATAATTACAGACCAATTTCCTGAAGCGATCGAATTAACGTAAGCTGAATTAAGGTAAAGCGAACAAGGGGGATCAGCCACTATGAATGCGATAAAAATTGGGCAATCAATTTGAGGAATTTCCTAAACCAACCGAGTAGGAAACAATCACAAACGAGAGATTCGGCTGGGTTCCAGGTGTCTCTCGCAAACCAAAATTTGTTTGCAAATGAGTGCATTTCACCAACCGAGTGGGAGTTGCATCACACTTGGGAGCAAAAGGGAAACTACTATTGATAAGTGAACTTTTCATAAGTTTGTGCCTGCTACACATCACTCAGCGGTCTTCGAGATCTGATACTACCTTCAGGGTGTTCGACGCACTTTGGCATTGGCTCACGAAGGGATCATGAATGGCTGATACTACCTTCAGGGTGTTCGACGCACCTTGGCTCACGAAGGGAGACATGAATGGCATCTGCTGTGACTTCATGGACATACAAGACCGAAAATGTAGTGCTGTAGATGTATGTGCGAACTCAGTCAAAGCAAAGCAAAAAACCAAACTTTGTAGCTGTACACAAAACAGCAAGTTCGCAATCCGCTCCAGAGACGCCGAATCTAGATACAACATACTATGCTGGACGTGTGTGACACCTGTGCCACCGAGCCATTTGAACCCGCTGGGAGAGGTCGTCATGTGAGTAGCCTGTTAACAGCACATCATGTGACTGGAATCTACGGCTCAGATAAAAGTTAACTGTGACACATATTGGGTATATGTAAAGCAGTCTTTAATGCTAGAACGACCAGAAAAACTGGGCCGCATGCCCCAAACGGAAACACTTCATTGTGAAGATGTCAAGTGCCGTACATAGTTGAATCAGGATACAAGTGCGGATGCAAAAACTCGACACATATCGGATAGTACAAACTTAATATTCCTATAGTAATATCGTAGAGCAAAACAAAGTGACATAATGGGCACACACAAAACCATTGGCACTTGTGGATTCTCAAAAAATTACAACGAATTCTTCACTTCGGTGAACTGGTACGAACTGGATTATGAACTGGATTAAACACAAGCGTATTGTATGTATTCGCAAGAATGTATGGTGGAATACATTGGACATACTTTGTGTGGAGGAAAGATGGTAATATCATCAAATCGCTGTCAGCAAACCTAGCTAAAAATGCGGCACAATGTGAGTTTTGCTATGTCTACACCTCGTGAAAATTGTATCATGACGAATTTCAGCTCGCGGACAAGCTGTTGAATTGTGCTGCGGCTAAAATCCTTGGCACACACTAGTGCGGTCGTTATCTCTTTACGATGTGAGTTCCTCGAATCTCCTTAAGAACCACATGCAGCCACTAATCATGCAGTGAAAATCTGAGTCAAAGTCGTGCTGCATAGACTTCTCATGTTTAGAAAATTTAGACCACACTTGTCTGTTCTAGAATATCAACACCAGTCGGCTTGGGCTTGATAGGTTTCGCAGTTACGGTCCAGTTCTAGAATATCAACACCAGTCGGCTTGGACTTGATAGGCTTCGTAGTGGTGGGAAAAAAGCGGGTTGGGTTGCTTTTTTGGCCGGGTTGCAGGTGAACAGCTGTTTGTTGCTCACGCTGCAGTATAAACTGCCATTGGGCAGTTCCGAAGTATCCCAAGATAGTACTCGCAGGAAATGGGTAGAAACAGACCGTACCTAATTGATTACCAATACCAGTTTGGGCTGAAGCACACTTGAATCCACATCGACAACGGATCCCCAGCTCGCCTAGCCATCCGAGTCAGAGTGGTTCATTCAAATAAAACGGATGACGAGTCAACACTGATAGATACCTTGATTGCAAGCCTTATGGACCATCAACTCAGATGTGTGGAAACGCAACTTGATACAATAACCATGGCGTGGTTGGTACTATGTTCCCAAGCCATTAGGCTAGGGGCTTGTGGGGTTGCATCGCATGCCGAGAGCAGTCCTGACATCGTTGGTTCGCTCCATGGAAGCGCAGTGTTTAACACAATCAAGCTTAGGGCCACTTTCTGCAATCATTTACATGGAGTAATCTGATTAAAGCTGCGGCCAAATTTGACCGCAGTCGGTTATAGTGGGTCGTATTTTTTTACAAACCGGTGGCGACGATAAACAATTGGACATGGGCGTATAGGATTCCTGCAGTGAACACGACATCAATTAATGAGAGAAATCATTAATTTTTTGTGCATGTAATTATCCCGCAGATAGTTTTGTCATATTATGGTTGGGATCAACGGTATTAACTGCCCCACTAAACAAATGGGATCGAATCTACTTCAGGATTAGCGAGACGATCATAGCTTATAAGGACTAGAGAGAAAAAACCGTCCTACCATAGGATCTTGATACAAGGTAACCCAGCCATACACGACGGACTTTCCAGTGAAGAACGGGAAAACAGCATCTTTTTACAAAGTTACTCACTGGCGATGGTGTCAAGTCTAGAGATTGCCACATGCGGAAAGTACATTTCGAAGGCTTGTTTTAGTCTGTGGTAGAAAAAAGTACAGATATTCTGAGGCGTCTTATTGTGCAATCTCAAACAAGGGCTAGAAACTAACTACACATCAATACCGAACGGAAGTAGTGTCTCATAATTACACGTATAGCTTTCCAGAATATTCTCAACAATGTTGCAGAGCTCCAGATGGCTCAATGGTTAAGGCACGAACATACTGGCCAGAAGGTCCGAGGTTCGAGACCAACCTCTATATCCCGACTACTCCGGGCAATCTGGTAGTATCTAATTGCTCGTGCTGCTCTCGCGTGACATGGCAGCTAGGTAGCGAAAGGGGGTCACAGCTGAACGGCGATTATCTTATTCATCCTTATTAGCAAGAGTAAGGTCACAAATTGAACTTGCCTGAGACGCGGCACAAGCACTTTGATCCATGAAATCGAACACGGACGAACTACTCGATTTGACTCCAACTGGCAGGAAATCTGGGAGTGTTTGGGAACCAGCATAGTTTGCCAAGACAGAGTCTCCATCCGAAGATTGTGGTCCCAAGCTCCGAGCAAACATGTCAACCTGAAGTTTCAAGTATAATCTAATCAGACTGATTTCAACAATACATGGAAATATCAAACGAACGTGCCGTGAACCAACTCAGCAATGATCTACCAACTTATATGAAGCTCCTGATTACGGCAACGTTTGCAAATACGACGTGGCTTCACTGAAGGGTTGAAGAGACGTGCTCCGAAAGTGAAAAAACGTATGTTGAACACCAATGCTGCAGAGTGCCTCAGAAACGTCACTGAACACTCTAAAGGCCATACCCACAATGCAACGCCAAAATAAACACGACACAATCGTTGCTCAAAATTATGCAAGAAATTTGAATCAATAACTGAGGAAACAGCGTGGCGTCCATTTATCATTCCACAATATGACAGTAACGCCGTAATTAAACCTATTATTACAAATTCACTCCAAGCGGTATGTTTTGCGCTGGCAGGATAGATGTTCTGGAATGGACCTGTGACAACAGTTGCCCTTTTAGATTGCACATGTGTTTCCGCTATGGAGCAATCAAACTCAACACAAAAGTGTGTGATTCAGAGACTAAAATGGTATTTCACTCCAAAAAACATTTACTACGGAAGCACTTAGCATAAAAGTACAAGAAACGATGTACAACATTGTGTGCGCGTCCTCCGGCAAGTGTTGAGCGAATTTTCACATACAGATATATCGGTTTCATATTGAAAGATGTCAACATCGTGGGAGATGGTAAAAGCAGTGTTGACGAGGATGCTTCACTGCCGTACAATTACAAGGTTTATTTAGTCATGCTTAGAACCTTAAAGTGAAACGAAGAGAACGGATTGGGTGTGGGAGAGATCTATTCCTAACTTATCGTAAGATGTCTGAGGTGCCTGCACCCTCAACCGCTGAATAAATCTGTAAAGAAAGTGACAGCATGAACGCCACTGACATCGATTAGCCGCCATTTCTTGAAATGTTTTCAGCCGAGTACGAGGGGCCACGAAGACACCATCCTGAAGGGTGGACAACACCAGTAACACCCATACCATTTGTCAACTTCTTCACGCCTTGTCACATGTTGTCCACCTCGCAGTGTGCATCATTCTGAAGGAGGCACGGAAAACAACATCGTACCGGCAGACGATGTTTCGAGATGCACATAGCCGAGCCACCGCTGATGATGGTACTGGATGTGTTCCACAACTGAAGTACCTGCTACACAAGCAAATACCCACTTTCTGTTTATCCCATCACGAATCCGCTAACCGCATCCGATACCAGCAATGATTCTGAGGTTGGAGGTCAAAACCAAAGACGCTCTAGCTCATGTGTAAGGATTCGGGTTGGGTCGTTGGCGGACGCCACACAGTCAAAAGATTTTCGCTGCTCCGGAAGGCGATAGTACAAACGGCCTGTAGTCAGTACCCATTAGAAGTGGGCGCTCGCCGTTGTCTCACCTCTAATCCAAAACGATCATCTAACTGAGCCTCAGTAGCACTAATCCTGCTTGACTGTGGTTCCATGTTGCCAGCCGACACAACGATATCTGAGCCTTCAAGCTAGTGTAAAATCACCTACAACGCCAGGGAAACTATTCGGCATGCCCACTGCTATAGCCTGTTGGAGCGCTAGCAGGAAGCGGTGGAACTCTCTTTCTCGAAATTCTTTCATAAACCATGCCAAACAAACCGCACAGAGAGCTACACAGAAGACGCCTCCGCTAGACAACTCAACATTATACCAACCCATGTGGACCCAGTTGCTGTGACTTACGCATCACCAGAGGAGCACAGTAGGAAGCTGAAAGACAGCAAGGTGGAATTTAATTCAATTACGGTACTGGGATTCACCCTGGATTATTCTTGCTCACAAAACAAAAACATACATCAATGCGGACGGAATCCACATACGGGAACAAGCAGCTTGTTATACAGCTTGCTTCAGTATGCAAGCATTAAAGGCAGCTAAGTACACCGGGGCTGTTACCGAGACGGACGGGCATAGGTTTCGCCAACGGTAACTCGAAGCTGTTAAATCTGTCATTCCTATTGGTGGACCCACATTGTAGTGGAAAAAGGGAGAAGGAACACGTGAAAGTATAAGTGACGGGTCAATAGTAATATGTTTCGCTTACCCGACTTGCTGCATGCAACAAATAAGAGGACCCGGGTGATGGCATCAGATGAAGGCGGATGTGACATGAGCGTACTTCTGATTGCGAGCTGGATGTAGTACTGTCACGGCACCTATAACTATACATGAGGACAGTTAAGGCCCTCCACCACAGGCTCTGGACCAAAATCCTGACCAAAAAGCAGATGTGGGTGCCGGCACACTACCACAGCAGTACAAGTTTTTAGGGAACAAGTCGCAATACGTACCTCCAAACCCCGACCTGTAGGCCCAGGAAACTGTGCTCGTCAGAACTCTATCCGTCGGTCAACCGGGTATCAGGGATTACATGGGCATCAAAGTGACTACTCAGTGAGCTCACTCGATCAGAGTCACAGCGCGAATTTACTGACCGGAAGGTCCGCGGCTCGAAACCGACCCCTGCATCTCGACTTCTCTCTGGGCTTGGGCAACTTGGCAATATCCTAGCCCTCGTGCTCCCTTCTGGCCGCATTGCAGATACGAGCCGAAAGATTGTTATAGCTGAACGGTTTACACTCCGTCATAGAGGTATAAAATTGCTACAGCGTGATGGAATAAAGTCTTGGTGACGGTCGAAACATGTAGGGATACAAACAGTAAAATAATCAACAAAGAAAATGCGAAAGAGACAGTTAGTGTGAAGAGATTACCTCAGTAGCACGCGGCAAGGGGTGATTTGACGAACGTCCAGCTAACGGAGCAGAGCTTATACGTGCATCTATGGGTTTTGCCGTGCTTGTCGACTTGGTTAAGTATGAGTAAGAAGTGCTGGAGCCCGCCGAACTGGTAGGATACTGAATGCGTGAGAGAAGCATGGAAAAGTAACAGTAAGTGTAAAGGGTGACAACAGTAACCAGTGTTATTTAAAGCTTATAACACCATGTGCGACTGTTTGAATTTCATGACAGTGAAAGTCATTGGGATTGAACTACAAAAGGGGAAGCACTGACTAAAAATCAGCCATCCATTTTCCTTGGACTGAGAATAAGAACTCAGCAATATGGAAGCTACGTGTTACATGCCAGTTGCACAAAATTATCAACTAAAAACTCTGTTTTTGTCCAAAAAGGTTGGATTATAGCCTACATGAAATGGGGCCAAACTAAAAATAGCAGTTCTGGCTGAGAGATCTGTTGCGCCCATTTGGGATACTCTACCTGTCACTGAGACTAAATGATACTCAACTTTCACCTGTGTCTGTTTGCGACCGATTGCGGGTTCATTCGGGTACAACTTTGCGATAGTGGACCACATTAGTCGATGGTATTCGGATAACTTCATCTCGAAATGAGACTAAACGTCTAAATCCTGTAGATAGACAACGCTGAGTGAGTTGAAAAGCCATTGACAGTGATGCATAAAAGCATGGAGCGACGTTTGGCCAGATTATCAGTATTGAAAAAGTGTGCTAACCAGAAGCTCCTAATACTTATTCCATGTGCTGGGTACTCATGTCGTACGAATTTCACCACAATTTACTGACAGAACAAAGGACCAGTACAGCACAATGAATAAAGATCCATTGTTTTTTAGGGGCTTCCCGACTGGATAGAAAACCAGGCGTTTTCTGATCCTAGGATAATATTTGTCCCTACGGCCCCAAGCAAGTCACCACCGTAAGAACTGTTTCATCATTCTGATCCATTATTATGGACAAAATCTGCAAACGACCAATAGAAACGATGACAGATCTTATTGAGAAGATTCCTCGATGACACATTCCCCAAATGTACGGTTGGTCAGACGAAAAATCAACGCCCAATTAGAGTTAGAGACTCACCAGGATAGAGGCCCTCTTGTAAAAAGTAGATGTCTCTTCCAACGCGGCACGCAAGTTGGTATAAATTCGCATGCTCGGTTGCATCCAGTGGGGAAACTGCGAGCGGGCGGAGACCTGTGCGAATCGCTCGTCGCATAGAAAGATAGCACCGAAATCACGATGGTGACGAATAACCCTGTGGGAAAAATGGAGATTAGAGAGACACAAGAAAACCAGTGAACAGATAAGTAGGACTGATGGAGACGATATATTCATGCAAGCGTAAAACAAGGCTTTATCCAGAGTGATCCTAAAACAGTGAACCCAAGTGACCCGAATTCTCAGCCCTACGGGACAGTGCGTGGTCGGACGAGACTAGTCCTTTGCCCAGTTGCACTGTATGTACAAGGTGACTGGAGACAGGCAAACCAAAATAAATTTTCGCCCAAAGAATTATTTGACAATGAATAATGATCCAAAAAAGGCGGAGTGTTCACTAGATGAATGATTAAACCACTACAGTAAAGAAAATGTCCGGTTGCAAACGTCAGGAGCAAGTCTACCTTGGATTCTTGATAACGACTATTTCAAAATACTTTTAGCCCTTGTGGAGCAGCGATGTCCTGTTGCACAACGCAATAACACAGAATCTTTCTCATGTCTGGTAAGATATATAAGATACATTATATATATA
>NW_008751892.1:232956-240082 GCF_000715545.1 Opisthorchis viverrini | reverse complement strand
ATATATATATATATATATATATAATCCTGAAAAATGAAAAACAAGGTTCGATACTAGACTACAGACGGTAGGGGGTCCAGTTAGCCTTGTACATAAGTTGCTCTGAAGACCAAAAAATACAGGTTTGCGTCCCCATGGTTACTTGTAAACTGGCTGTCGATTCCCTCCAATTAGATATTACACCGTTGCTCCAAAACATTTCTTGTTTTGGAGTTTGTTTTCAACACCAGTCTTCATCAAACTTCATATTCTCAAGCGGCGCTAATCAACGGTATGACCCTTAGATATGACGCAGATGCTGCAGATCTTGCACAAAACACCCACAAGATGTGCGTAAGCACGCGGTCCATATCCATAAAGACGACATTCATCAACGCGACTGAGCTGACCTGTAAGGTTTTTCATGCTTCTTTATCAGGTCATGGAATGAACTCCACTGAGTTGTCTCTACCCGACACAAGGCTTGGTGAAGAGAGCTCAATGAGTCAAACCGTGCTCTGGCATACGAATAACATGGCCAAACTAGCGTAACCTGCGAGACGTAATTAGCGGCTCTATCGAGGGAGAATGAACTTTCCCGAAAACCATCTGCCGTACATCAGTAATACTGATCTATTATGCCCACCAGATTCACGCAATGCTCAGGAGGCACCTATGTTCAAACACAGAGAGCCTTCAAAGTTCACCCACACGCAGAGGCCACGTCCCTGAATCATAAAGTATTGTACATTCCACTTTTGATAGTCAAGCTGATGTTTCGTTGGCGCCACGAATGTCGGAGGTTGGCAAAAGCTGCCCTAGCCTTCCCGATTCCGGAATTGACTTCATCTTTCGCCAGATTGCCGGGACTTGTGCAGCCGCCCACATCGATCGGCTCGCGTGCAAGCATTAGTTTTTGTTCGATTCCACCCAATCTTTCAGCAGCACTTTACACTTTACAGGTGGAAAGCGCATCTCTAACTGTGCAAACCAATTACTTATGTTATTTAAAATAGTTTGTGTTTTTAAGGCATCTGATCAAAGAAGAGCAACACCGTCGGTGTAATCAATGCCCGTGAGAAAACGCCTCTGTAGTATTTGTAGTACAGAGACAGGCAAAAGAGAATCAAGCAGCATATCGACTAAGAAGCTGAAGAGAAAGGGCGAAAGAGGACATCCTTGCCTGATACCAGTGTATGTGGTGAACTCAGGAATCTCCGACAGACACTTATTCGTCCATGAGAGAAGGCATGAACAGTCCTTATAAGAAATAATGTACCGGAGGACATAAAAAAAGAGGGAAGCTTTCCAGTCGAGGGCGAATTAGACGGCTTTGTGATACCGCAGCCGTAAACAACGACTGGCCTGCAGAAGGCAAAACGAACGAAAGTAAACAACTCAAATATCCAGCAACTAACCTTCCGATAGATTGATTCACAGCCCGCCAAGCCTGCTGATTGTACCACTTTTTACCAGTGGGGTGACTGGCCACGAAAGCCTTTGCATTTGGACCTGATCTAGAAGCTTGATTGTTCAGTTCAGCGAGTTGTTCGTCCAAGTAGGACATCTTGAGACGAACACGTGCATCATGGAAAGGTGGGTAGGGCAGACCCAAGACGACCACACCACGACCGGCGAAGTCGGCTAAGTCGAGACCCTCACTAGCTCTTCCACGCATCACAGCAAACAGAGCAGCTCCGTTGACATCGCACGGGACGGCACCAGAGGCCACGTCGCGATAGTCCGAAAACACCTATTTTTAATGGTACAATCGGATGGCAGACCACAAGTAGTGCCTTAGATTTGCAACACAACGAAGATAGATGCACGCACTAACCCCTTACCCTCGTGGAAAAGACACTGAATCCATCCAAGCCCAACCTTTATGCGACGCTCAACGAACGACTTGTGCAAGATACTAATTATGTGTTCCATATAACATATTAACTGTTGATGCAACGAAACAGGATCCTAAGGTAGTCGCAAGCGACCCCCACTAACGTCAAATAGGAAGCATGAAGTTGAGGTTCTGCCAAGGCCTAACCGGTTACGGTTAAGTTGATTCAGGGAATATGGGATCATTGAGTAGTTTTCGATGAAGCCTACTAGCAGTGTTGAACCGGAAAACCCTGCTAATCCTCGTGTTCACTTTGAAAAGCTTTCCACCGGGAGGATTGTCATACTTAGGTCCCACAATGAGGATGCCACATTAAGATCCTTCTGTAATGACAAACTACCTAAGATTTATTGTTGCGAATTTTTCCAAACTTGTCGAAAACGCTTCCGATTCGGTCGGTTAATTGCGCGCGGTGTGAAGACCAGATCGACAGTGGTTGACCCTTGTAAATGTCTCCTTGTGTATGGCCACTTGCCATTCAACCGGTCCGTAATCGGGACGATTCGAATAAATCAGTTTAGTTGGCAGTCCAACCAACATGATTTTACCTGGTTGGTTGCCTTGATCACAATGCACCAGAGAAAGGAATATATAGTCCTACAATTGTCCTTTTCGTATAACAGTATACTAATAAATTTCCTTATATTAAAACAGCTCCGTATTTGTGTTGGCCAGTTCAATGTGGCAAGGAGTGAGATATTCGCTTTTGTCCAAAGGAGACGAAAAATCCAGCACCGTGTTAGCCATATCATGAAAGTTCGCCAGCCTAGACGTTGTCCAGACTAATGAGTAGAATAGGGCTTTGTGTCTGATTTGATGTCGGATGAGAAATCGTGGCAATGAGAAAGAATCAGATGTGACAAAGCCCAGGGACCAACAGTTAGGCATCACAACAATGAAAGAATACCTATAAGATCATTCGTGTATCACGGGAGCACGAGGGATGATACTGCCAGGGTGTTCGAGCCTAGACAGAAGCATCCGGAAAGCGAGAGTTGGGTTCGACCCATGGACTTCCGGCTCAAAAGCTTCGCGCCCTAACCGTCGAGCTGCCTGGAGCTCAAGAGGAACACGGTTGACTGGGCTGACTAGATGCGTGTATGAGCAACAATGAATTAGGAACAAACGAACATGTGGCGGAAGAGGAGAAGGTATGAATAAAACAGCCACAACTCACTTTTGCGAATTGAACTTTGTCCCGTGGCTCTACGAAGATGCGTTTATAGCGGAGCATTTTGTCATACAGTTGCTCGTTCTGAAAGTGACGACAGGATGATTAGGCCAGCCAAAAAAATAATTTAGGCGGTACGGTTGTTCCCTTCCATGGGGATCGCATTTTTGGTCCCTCGAGACTTCCTACAACGGTAGGACACTATCAGGACACCCTTGATCGGTCCCTTCAAGTGTCCCCTCCCAGAGAACATCATCAACGACAACCCTTAATGAGAACAAACAGCATGCGTTACGGTACAACTGGGATGGTGGCACGCGACAAGAATCTACCATCTGTAAAGTTGTGCTGTCATCCCAGGATAACTTGCTAAGATTCTACGTGCTCCCTCTCTAAACAAGCAGTAACTAAGGGTTGTAATTTCGATATGTTTACAATGGATCGATACACGCTGCCCACAGTTGTTATTGTTCCCTTCGTCTCGAATTCTCGACATTAGCCTCTTTTCGAACAGAAGTTACGCCAATAGGCCTTCGAATAACCAAAGCCTCAGCGGGACGAAAAACCCCATACACAGCTTTCATAGTATAATCCACTGATCTCAAACCTCTTATAGCACATCACGAGGTGAACAAAGTGCTCCTCTCTAATGGATTGGATACACTGCTTTTTAGAAGGTTTGAGAACATACTCCAGTGGAAAATGCAAGCAGAATCCGCTTCACAGCCTCAAGGTCGGACTTGAATTATATTCCCGACGACGTGCCCTCTATTAGACTTTTCATACCGGTGATAGAAAACAATAATCCTGAGCTCTATCGAAAAGAGTTTGTGTCTATTTTGCCTCTCTCGGATCGGCGACTGTGAAAATCAAGAAATGATTGTTCCTTAGCGAAAACACTCATTTTACAAACTAATTCGGTTTTGCGAGGGACTCATCTGGAACCCAGCTGAATCTCTCGTTTGTGATGTTTCCAGTTTCAGGTTGAACATAAGGTTGACGCAAACTCGGGGACTGCGCCTACCTGATGTGCCCCGAGAAGGGCGAAACCGGTCGTGGGCTGTCGAATAATTTTCAGTAACCGTATGGGTTGTGTATTACGAATATGACTGTTCCTTAATTTTGCTGAGTGAAATTTCTATTCTCCGGTGTATAAGGTTCAGTGTATTTGCAATCATTCGGAAAGTGTTTGGGATTGATTGGATGGTCATCATTCCACAGCTTTGGTAGACAATCGGTAAATTTATTGCTGGGCAAAGTTTCGCTTTTAACACAAAAGCTTCGTCAGACGACATGAGTAATTAACCCGGATGATCGGGTTTTGAGGTAGTCAGGGCCTGACGAAACTTTTGTGTCAAAAACGAAACGTTAACCAGCAACTATTCCACCGATTGTTTACCAAACTTCTGAAATGATTCAGTGTTTGCTTTCATTTAGCAACAACGTGCACGAACGGCTAATAGCTCTTCTCTAGTATCACAGACTTCTGATGAGATTTACATGATAAATGAATACCCTAAGTGGACTCCCCAGCAAGGAATATCTGACATGGCTGTTTCCAGATAAAGTAAACTACAACACGTTTCAACGCACTTACCTTCCAGGCATCTATGCATTGGCTCATCATTCCATAGGATGTGAAGAACACCAACAATCCAGCGGGGACAATTTGAATAATCTCGACTAGAAATAAAAAAACAGGATGATCCACCGTAACCAGTCCTGAAAACCATAATCTTCATGTAAAGGATGCACTGTGAATCAAAAAGGACGGCGTTAAAATACCGGCTGCAGGCAACAACCAAGTTTTTTTTGGGGGGGTGGATTTGAAATTCCCTCCCGACATATGGTTCGGGGTGCAAGCGGCAATATTGGAATTGACCTCCCCACCAATCACAGATATATGTCTAAGATGAATACCTGGAATGCAAGCCTAACCAACAGTTACCACTCCCACAAACGGACTTTTCTTCGATGATGACTACCATCCCTGTGGGTTTTCTTACCAGAACAGCAACAAATAACTGCTTGGACGGTGATAAAAATGCGGTCGAATTCTTAAAAGTGCAGCCACACATAACCTTCTTTTACTCTTAGGACAAACCACGGATAAGACATGCGGACTTTTCGGCCATCAGTTTAGGGATGTTTACCGCAAGAACACTATCCACCGATCGGATCGGGTGGTTGGGTAATTCCAATCAGGTGTCTGATTCATTTAGGACCCACTTTAAAGTTGCGAAAATCTACTTGCACGTGCAGGTATAGAAATAACCAGGCAGGTAGTAAAAGTGTCACCTTATGTCCAGTATACATTGCAACGAGATGCATCAAGCACATACCAAATGGGATAAAGTAGACAAAAGTAAGTTAGAACCGTTTAAACCCGATAGAAGAACGTTACACAGAGGACAGAACTCACCTAATGTCATTCCCAAACTGGTACGGTATTCAGGTTTATCACGAGTTGCGTAGCTGGAATTTAGTGCAATCCCGTCTTTGCCATGTGTAATCACAGCGAGTCGGACTTGTTCCGGCTTAATCACATGGGGGTTTTGTAGGGAGATGGGGAAATTCCTGTGTACAAGAGAGGAGGAACGCAATGTCGGACTGTTAGATAAATTATCTTAAAAACAGAAAGAAGTGGAGTAACCAAGCTTAAAAAATAGTTGTGTTGAGCTTGTGGCCTAGAAACTGACACAGGAACTGCCATAACCCCGTAACAACCGTTGCACACGTTTTCAGTTAGCGTTCAATAAACAACTTTTTTCGAGAGCGCTGTACTAATTCTACATATGATAACTCCTGGCTGATGAGCTATCCTTTTAGTTCAGATCCTATTCAGATCATCGTTTGCAAACTCTGCATCCAAGTCGCAGGAGGTTCAGCTGCCCCATTCCTGTTGCTTGTTGTGAAAAGGAAATAAAAGAGAACAAGTATGCAACGATAGAGATAATTCACGCTGTTCTGCACAGACTGAAACCAAGGTAGCCGTTAGATGACGTCGCCTTGCATCGGAAGGAAACAAAAATCCACTGAATGCACAACATATCCGCATATTTCGAAATTTCAAGCGTGTGGGGAGCGTATTAGCTATATAAGTGTCAGAGTTTCAGCATGACCCACAGCCTATGGCAGATAGTGAGAAAATACCGCGGAAAGCAAATATGATAGTAGAATCGCAGCATGACTTGAAATCAAGGCCTTATCACTCACCTTGAATTGTTGTAGGCTTAATAACCGGAAAATTAACAAAAGCCATACAATGAATATACCGGGAATAATCAAGGAGTCTCACTTCTAGTGTTAGCTTACCGTTTGAGTGCAGACAGTAGGAATGAGATGCATCGTGAACAAAAAATGTCTAACCAAAAAGGAAAAGATCAGGTGATGAATACTACTCACATGTGTAGTTCCGATTGGATGGGCTCGATAGGATACAGTGTGCCGCTGGTCAAGATCACACAGCGGACTCGTTCTTTTATCAAGTCCTGCATAGCTCTGCATTATAAGGAGGAAAAGAATAGTAAATACAAACTAGCTAGATATCATTTTAAGCGTCTCGGTCCTTGGGGTGCACGGATTCCACCAACTGAAAAATTTAGCTGAATAAGAGATGCACTTCATGGCCACAATTTCCATCGAAAAAAAAACGTACATCGGCCTTCTGTAAACTAGTATTAACCAGACCACCAGTGAAAGGAAGACGGCCTTCGCTGCGGAGTTATTTATTCGGAAATGCCTACTGACCGGTTACAGACCACTGAACAAGGAAGCAAAACTCTAATCTGCATCTTAGTTACAAAACTGGACACAAATCTTCTCCCGAACGATTCTTCCTAGAGATTCGTTGCCTCCAATCATTCGTCGGTCAAATCCAAGCAAATATTACAAAGTGGCCCCGGGAATTCCGCAACAGAATTCCATTTTTCAACCGACTCAAAGCGAAATTCTACGAACAACACATACTACTCGCGTGCCTCCCGATCAGTAGTATCACCGTTACACACCTCCACCCCTTAAAGCTCGTTCGCATGCCATCGATTTTCATTTACCTCCGTCAGGTCGGCTTCGGCAGC
>NW_008751892.1:228537-228948 GCF_000715545.1 Opisthorchis viverrini | reverse complement strand
CGAATTCCGCAACAGAATTCCATTTTTCAACCGACGCAAAGCGAAATTCTACGAACAACACATACTACTCGCGTGCCTCCCGATCAGTAGTATCACCGTTACACCAGTAGTCAAAACATCATACTCCTTTGCAGTATGACCTAGGAAAATTCATGAGAATTCGGTCCTACAGGAGAGAATCGGGCCTGACACTAGCTCGTGTCATTAACAAGGTTATGTTAGCAGGAGTCCGGCTGTAACATCCTTTTGGTGCCTAGCTGCCATGCCACCCGAAGAAAGGACGAAGGCTGGGATACTCATCATCATCATCATCATCGACAGCATGACATCAGTGCTCAACACCAATGCTTCACTGCCGTACAGCCATGACTTATTTGAAAGCCTTATTGTAAAGAAAAGAATAAAGGTGGA
>NW_008751892.1:213273-226961 GCF_000715545.1 Opisthorchis viverrini | reverse complement strand
GAGATTTAAGTAGTGCCACCGTTCGGTCTGATATCCAGTGCTTCAGTGCGCCTGGTCGGGTCGTGCCACAGGCAAAATTGCCAGCACTGTGCAAAGAGGTAGCAATCTCGTCCCAGTATGAGTTCACATCTGATGGTGGAGCACTTGGAAGAGACTCTAGAAGACGATTCTTGTAAGTTCGTCTGACATCCGGATCTGCCAGTCTTTCAGTTGCCACCACCATCCATCCTGGCTGGGATACTGCCAGGATGCCCAAGCCTAGACAGGACGAGTCGAGATGCAGAGGCAAGGTTCCAATCACAGACCGGTCAGTAATCCGGATCTGCCAGTCTTTCAGTTGCCACCAGTTGCCATCCTGGCTGGGATACTGCCAGGATGCCCAAGCCTAGACAGGACGAGTCGAGATGCAGAGGCAAGGTTCCAATCACAGACCTTCCGGTCAGTAATTTGCGCTCTAACCACTAAGGCATCTCGGCAAGAGAGTAGTTATTAGATCTTGTTAGATAGTAGTAGCATTGTGGGAAACTATAATAAAAATACACTCAACCTCCTATGATCTCCATTAACAAGATATTCAGAGGAAGCTTACAAGCTGAGATAGTGCAAAGTCACCTTAGTCTAATAACTCTGAGTTCAGGTTTAGCATTGCAACTGAGGACGATTCAGATCGTATTTTCAACTTATACGCTACCTGGAGGGAAGGGCTTTTACAGTCACAGAATTCCGCGAACCATAAAGATAGTCGGTAGTTTTTGGTTAGAACATAGTTAAGGAGGGGAAAGTAACTATCCGAATTCGAGAACTAATTGGCAGCAAACCTTGCCATTTATTCAGGAAAACGGTTACTTTCTTCAGTGTTAAATTAAATGGTAGGATAACGTAGCAAGAATTAGATGGTATACTGCGAAAAGCACACAAAATGATGTGTTTTAATCAGTCAGAACTGGGGCGTTCAAAACGAATGCATAAATCATGAGACGACCGAGGAATACGCTACTTTTCGTCTATATCAACGACATGATTGACTGCAGAAATCATGAGAGCGCTTCCTTCTGATTGTGACCAGCTTTCAAGCACAATGGGATTGATTTTTTTCAAAGCCGCTCAATCTAGGAACCGTTGCAACTAGCAGACAGTTGGTGATTCATTCGCCCAGTCTGTCAATTAGGTTGCGCTAGGCTAACAGATCAACAGCCATTCGACCCACAACCTACAAGTGCGCCCAAGCTACTAATATTTCGGCTTATAAGAGTTGATGATTCAGGGACATACTAGAAGTACCTATTGCCTTCATAAAGGAAATCGCATCACACACTCACCGACCAGGGCTCAGACACCAATAGCTTAAAGTGCGGTCGGTAACGGGCTGATTGGATCCAACCCCACGGGAATCCCAGACTCGATCTGCAGTCACACGGCCCCTGTTTGCCAACTGCTCATCTTTTGCGAACACACGATAACAGTGCGAATAATCCACACCAGGCAGACGCAGGAGAGAGAAGATATTTGAGTGTGGTGACACGTTCTTGCTGTCGAAAACCACCTGAAAGAAATCGGCGATAGAGTGAATAAGAATAAAAATTACCTTCAGAAACTCGGAAATTTCACTGATCCCCTTCGGTTTACGAAGCTTCAGATCTGGAAGAGGAACAAACACGTTTTAGTGTGTTACCAGATGATTCTTACTTACAAGAACGTTAGAAACTACAAACCAATCGTCAAGATAACTGCATCAGCAATTAGAAAGCAATAAGTCAAAAAGTGAGATTTCGCCCCATGAATCAGACATTTTGACTAAGGCAAACACGAACCGTCCGAACACCACCCAGGTCATCCGAAAAGGCATACTACAGTAGAAGTATATGTTAATACTTAAGTGCACGGTAGGAACAAGGTGCAAAGAAAACGTACTTTCGGCAGCCGCTGCAACTGAAAGGACTTCTTCTATGGTTGACAAAGCCATCTCTTTGGTATGCGCATTAAATCCAGCACGAGCAAGCAGATCAAACATAAAACTAGAGGGTAGAAGAACAACAGCAGGGCGATTAAAGATAAGAAAAGCGATCCTATCTCTAAAGGTTATTCTCCTTAAACAGGGTTTTGAATCAGGAACCATCATCACCTTATGTTTAGCTGTCTGGAGCGACCGTGGTGCCCTTTCCGTGCACTATTTTTATACAGCTCGAAAGCTCATGGGATATTTCCAGCTTGGCCAAGCCCACGCAGGGCATTCAAAAAGCCGATAGTGGATTCAAACCAGGAGTGCTCGATCAGTACACCTTGCTATTCAGTAAAAACCGCGGCCGGTCAAAAGTGTCATTCATAAGTGGTGATTGAATTAGTTACCTTTGCGAAAATACGTATCATTTCTAGAGAGCTGAGACACAGATCACCACGAACTAATACCACAGTTGGAAAGAAGGACCAATCGAGCAGGCTTGCATTTTCACCTTTCACCAATTCCAATTATTTAGGTTGGAAGCACTAGAGATTATAGACAGGATGTACGACGGTGTCTGAACAACTTCACCGCTCTCCCTACGAGGGACGACACATCAGTCACGTTGGTTGTCTGAAGTCTTACATCCCCGACAGGAGGGGTATACTGCATAAAGGAATCACTTATTTGGTCCATACAAATATTAACCGTCTATCACCAATCACCTGTTGTTCTATGAAATCAACTGCGTGCGGTAGTAGTCGGCCGCCGGAAAAATACTTCGAAAGGCCATATGTACCATATTAAAGGGTAGGCATCCGTTTTCGGATTTGCCCGTTACATTCAACCATACCGACGGAAACTCATTAGCCGGTTTGATTCATACACCATTGGTCACACTGCTGTGGGCTTAAAACTCCGGAATGCCCACAACACCCAGACGGGTCATCTGCAGACCAAAACGGTCTACTTTGGTCTACCCAAGGGTTGTCATAGAAAGTTAATTCCAGCATCGTCGCAGATTTGGTTACTTCATACCTCAAAAGGCACTTTCGATAAACTTGATTTATCCACGGAAATCTTGGCGCTGAGTCGCTATTCATAATGAAATCGTCTGATAAAAGTGACCGGCTGGGAAAAAAACAGATAAGCAAACAAGCAAACAAAACCACAGACCCAACCAGGGGCATGTGGCGGCGGACCACATAAGGCTTCTATGGGTTCTGGCGGTGGTAGTTCTTGGAGTAACAGAGAAGGATGCCTATCACCTGAGAAAAGGAGCTTTGATGAACGGCTCACATAAATGTAAAAGAACAAGGAGTAGTCGTGCCCAAGAAGACGCTGACGACTCGCTCAACAACGTAGCTCCGACCGAGCTTCGTTTTTGCAAAGTGTATCACCCACACCATGATTCAAAGCAAAATTACAGTAATGAACAGCAGGGTTTCACGATGGTGCAACTACATCAAGTTATCAAAACGTAACAGCTTCCGCGGAAGATCTGGTTTTGTACCTGCAGACCAAAGAAACTAAAACGAAATATCTCCTATTTATTATCACACAGTTAGCTCTTAGACACCAGTGAAGCGCTGCATGTCCGCATTTTCGAAGGATTCCTTGTAAATTTCAATCCACCGATTCTGGGGAGCAAAAAACGGAATTTTTGTAGCCTGTGCATGATAAAGCAATTTAATGAGATAAACTTACTCGCTCGATTTGCTAAACCCGTCAGCTCCAACTTGAAGCTCATCAATCAGGCGTTCAAGCTCAATCAGTTGACCTTGTAATGACAACAGGAGGATAAGCTATGACCGAAGTACCTTTGAGTGTCAGGAGCCTCTCAAGACTGAGTGAAGATACTGAAATGTAAAACACAAGGAAAGTCTATTAGTCGGTTCTAAGTGCAGTGGATTCAGTGCAATGCATGTGCACTGATTCCTTACAAGCGAATAATATGAACAAAGCAGTAGAACTGTCACCAGCTATTGGAAGGATCCACATTCTGCTGTCATTGCAAAGTAGCCGTAGAAGCTATTGGACTTACATCTTCCTAACGATGGGGACCGGAACACACCATAGGTAAAAAGAGAACAGTGGGTACACTGCAACAAAACAGTGCGTTTCCACCATTTACTATCAGTATCAGTAGAATAGCCTCTACGTTCCTCACAGCATTCTGAATGTCGAGATATGCCACACGTACAGACAACGCTGCTGTCCGCTGATAAACATGCAATAGATCACTTGACACCTTCGTAATCAGTATCAGAATAGCTTCAAACAATCTGGTCACTTGGATGGCTGCGACACGGAACATTCAAGCAATATGCCTGTATTTTTGGGAAGCTTTCAGAAACATTCGATCATAGGGTAACCATTCCCACATCGCGCAAGTGGAAAATCCTACTATCGACATCGGTAGCCATAGACAGAGTAATTTATCCGCGAGGAACCAACGGGATGGAAAGTCGTCTGGTCAACTTACATTTATCTTCACCAGCTCGAGAAATATCATACGAAGCCAAACTTTGCGCATCCAGCACATCTTCTGTTGGAACTGCGTCATTTAGTTGGGTCTGTGCAGTTAGACTGAATACCACCTCACAAACTACACGAAGATACTCAATTGCTGCAGCTAGAACACTCGAACTGAGGTTCACTGAAGCAGCGTCTTCACAAACTTGTTCCTGTGGGAGAGAATAAAGGGAAATCTATCGGTGAACTGACTGACGCGAAACGGATTACCAAATCAACACTAGGCAAGCAAAATTAGCAATAAAATGGACAATCAACCAACTGCATGCTCTAGGGTCACGATGATCATAATGATTTGAGTACCACCTTTGACATCCGAAACACTTGCAACGGCATCCGGGTATAGCGGATGGGAATGATTTCCGGCCGGAGTAGCTCCGATCGTTCTTCACGAATGAAACCTCATGCGTGGGTACTCATTATCCAATTAACCAATAATCTAGGCTCTTTTGATGAATCAGTAACCTCTCACGTGAAGGTCCTATTCAGGTATTTTCATCTACTGGAGCTATAATCGCCTGTGGATAACAAATGCTAAGGGAAATGGTAGCTGTTCGTAATGAAAGCCCTCATATCATGAGTTTACAACTAATCTTGAACAGAGAGTGCGCCTTCTGAAGAAGTCTAATGGGTTATGCTGACAGTGAGAAAAAAAACCTATGCATCGGCGCAACGATGTTCCTGTACCATTCTTTCCAGTTTTATATAAAAACTAGTTGTGCAGATTTTAACCGATGACTGCGACACAACCCAGTGCTCGTTACGTAGCTTCTTAAACGCGTTCACTTTATAAAATCATCCAACTCAACATTAGCCTGACTTCCAGAACGTGCTGAGATTCCATGAATCAGCGGAAAACGGACCTGCTTGGGATGCGATGATCGAACTACAATACGTCATATAAAAATATTGCTGCATCAAGCATTTGTGCGTGGATATACACTAGTATTCAGCTGTTGTTCGACTTGCGTGACCAGGAGTTTTGGACAAGAAGTAAGCATATAAGGTGAACCATGAAGAGCTTACAATGTTATGAGCTTCGTCGAAGATGACAGCAGTGTTTTGGAGTTCGATATTGTAAAGTTTTCGTATCTGAATCAAGAAGAGAGTGTAGATGTGAAGATAACGAATAGTAAGGATGATAAGTGCACAACACGGTTTTTCTCAAGATTTTTAGCAGAAAAACTGCTGTTTGGAGCAACCACTTGGGTCCCCAATTATGATGGTGGACTGACTACATCTCACGTAGTTGTAGTACTCAGACATCACCCCCATACGAAACTTCAGACAAAGAACTAATACAAGCAACGCCAAAAAAGACTGACGGTCGCATGGATATATTACATCAGCCACAGGGTTGTTGATATCACCAGTATTGCGGCCGCCAAGACAGAACAAACAGATGAGTGTGACATTATAATACGTCTTGTAAATAAATAAATAAAACCATTCAGCTGTAACACCCTTTCAGTGCCTAGCTGCCATCCCACACGAAAAGGCAAGAGGGTTAGGATACTGCCAGATTCCCCAAGCTTAGACAGGGAAAGTCGAGAGGCAGAGGTCGGGTCCGAACCACGGACCCTCCGGTCAGTAAATTCGCAATCTAACCACTTGGTCCATCTCGCTTTTCAGCATAGATTGGCTACACTGACAGTATAAAATCACTACTGAACTGTGAGTACGGGTAGAAAAGGTAATCAAACTGAAACACAACGGAAGCGTTCATATGAGACTGAGATACTTGAAATCAGTTACCGCTGAAGCGTTCCATGAACTACAGCCGAACTACATTCACAGCATGTGATTTCACAATATCTCCGTCAGATAGGACGGACTGAATTGAGCCATCCATCGAATTCCATGGATTGCTTGCCTATTTTGACCTCTCTGTCCATTACCCGTAAACAGAATTACCAAATCACAGGAACACAAACGCCCACTTGCAACATAAGCCTAAACATCCATGCAGAACATCACCTGGACAGTTACAAAAATCCATTTAAGCAATTTCACTCCAAATGATTAAACTTGATATTTAATTGGAAATACATGAGCTCGTAAATGGTTAGTCACGCCAAAAAAAGTGTAAGTTGATTTACAGGAAAAATACCTTAGGGTCCAACAAGTAGTTGTACGGCGTGAAGATGATTTCCGCATTCGTCTTCAATTCCCTGGACATGTAGTAAGGACAGCAGCTGGAGAAAGCAGAAAACGAAAACGGATTTCCACCGAAATTAATAGAAGCATTTAATAAAAACTTGCGCGAAGTCGAGAAAAGCCTTTAAGATGAAGCACATTCAGCTAGAGAGATGACGTACCTTGTCGATTTACCCAACTTGACCAGATCTTCTATGTCAACTACACCTTCCGCTTTGATAGTGTTCATCAAGCTGTCGCGCTTCACTGAGGTATAGAGGTAGAGACAAATTTAGATATGTACGATTATACATTAACAGAAGCTACGATGCTAATGTGAACATGTCGCGCTCCATATGTAACTGTCAAAAGTGCCTAAGCAGAAAACGCCAAAGACTTACGTGTAATGCGGAAGAATGTGAATTCCCTTGCACTTCACTTAAGTACTCCCAATAAGCTTGTCTGTATCTAATCTCTGGTGGGATAGTGCTACGCATTACGTATCGACAAAGTCTCCCCGATAGAGTGCAATGACGGATGATGAGTGGAACTCGGTAATCCAGTTTGCGGCCTTCTAAGACGGCTGGCTAGATAATGGCTGTGAAACAAAAGCGTAGACGAATCACCTCGTGGACCCAACTATGACGCCAGCGATGCTGCACATTTGCTCTACATAATTTCTCTGCGGCCTAGCAGGTCGGACGTCATATCCAAGCAAAAGTCAAAAGTGTCAAAAGGCGAACCCGCATCAAATCAAAAGATTCAGACCATCTTCTCACATGAACTAGATATGTAAACGCCTACATCAATTGCATTCAGAGGTCTAGTATTGACAATGTATCGAAAAGCTGGTAGCTCTGGTGTGTTAGCTGGTGGTTGCTGAGTGTTGTGTCCTGTTTGCAAACGTTCAGTTACAAAACGTTGGGACATCATCAGATCTACTGTATTCAATCGCCCCATCCCAAATTCAAAAGTACTGATTCGTTATTACCCGACCTAATTCAATCTTCTTTACCTTAATTTACTATTAGAATTTTCCGATGCTTCAAACTCCCAAAACAGGGTTCGCTGTGAGCTCCAAGGCATTCCATATGAATTTCATCCTAATAACAGAAAAACCAACTCAGTGAGGATGAAAGTGAAACCAGCCCTTGAACTTAATGGGGCTTCAAATCCGAGAGAAATGGTACAATAAGGGGTGAGATGGCCCAGGTGGTTAGAGCGCGAATTTACTGACCGGAGAGTCCGTTGTTCGAACCCAACCTTTGCCTCTCGACTTCTCCTGTCTAGGCTTAGGCAACCTGGCAGTATCCAAGCCCTCGTTCTTCCTTCGGGTGGCATGGCAGCTAGGCACCGAAAGGGTGTTACAGCTGAACAATTTATTTTTACTTACTGATCTGAGCATATGAGACCCTCAATACCAATCCCTTAACCCACAATGACTTTTGACTTTTCCTGAAGCATCCGTGAGATACCGCAATAGGCTTTCCAGCATCTCACATACACACATACAAAAGCACACATATAGTACCATCTTTGTAATTTGGAACAACCCCTTAACAATCGCGGATAGTGACTTTCCGCATGCTTTCCAATGTCAATACTAAAGTTTAGCGCACCGAAATAACTGCTTTGGACATACTGAACAGAGTTCAGGATAGACAATCAATTACCCTACGGCGTAATTGATAGAGACAGATATGTGTGGGTAATATAACGAAGTGGGAGCCACTTGGGGTCATCATCATCATCGACGGCATGACATCATTGTTCAACAGCGATGCTTCAATGTTGTAACGGCCGATGTGACATGTACGTGTCATTGTTGTAAGTGTGCTGGGATAATGTCAGGGCGCTCAGGCCTAGACAGGAGGACGATTAGTGCCCTCAACCAAAGCCTTTGGCTCAAAAGCCTGACCGCAAGGCAGCGGTGTTTGGTGGGATATGCAAATAGAACACCATTTCTATGGAACATCGCTACATGTTCCAACCCCCAACTTGGAGGACCAGAAGACTGTGTTTTTCAGACCTCTAACCATTGGCCAAGCGGAGACTATGAGTGTCGCGGGGATACCCCCCCCCAATATAGCTCAACGGGTCGCTGAGGTACACAAACCGCCACACCACGGTAAGGTCCAGTCTCTTCGTGGCCGGAGATACGACCACAACGCCCAGTATTCCCAGCCGGTCGCTCATGCAAGTACTAACTGGGCCCAACTTTGCTTAACTTCGGGGATTAGACGAGAACCGGTGTTTCTAACATCGTATGGTCACTGCCTACTTGGGTTCATGAAAAAACCGTCTAGCAAATGGCAGTGGAGGCGGACCGAATACAACTCAAATAATATTGACACTGTCGATACGAAAGAACTAAGTACCTCCAAAGAAAAGCTTATTCTTCATCTGGTAAACTTTCTTCGCGCCATTCAAAAAAGTGGTTTGCAGGAGAAAGACCCATAGAGAGGTACTCCTTGCACGTAGGTTAGAAAAACAGTACATTTTAAGCTACAAAGTAGGTCGTATCAGCCTCCCGGTTGAGCAATGTGATAATTAGTCAGGATTTCAAGCTGGAAAAGACATAATTTCCAACAAACTGCTCCTAAATGTCAAATTTATTTACACTATTTCCTGCATACAACACTGAAGCAGGAACAAAACATATGAAGGCCTAGCAATGTGTCTGATCGATAAGCTAGCAAAGATGTGTCCAGGTAACTACAAATGTCGCGCATAGCAAAAATAACCCACGACCTCACAAAACTGACAGCAGAGTTGTCTATTGTGTTCTGAATTGACCGATTGATTCTAGCTGAGCGAAATACTCGAGACTACGTATGAGAATACACTAGTTTCTCTACCAAACGTGTGCAGATTGAGCTCTTGGTCATCCAACACTGTCACAAAGCCATCTGATTTCCGTTTCACTTGTGTCTTAAAGTTTAGAAGGAAAACCTCCGTGCGGTAAAACTATGGACAGCTATGGAAGATGAAAATTGAGAACTCACTGTCAAAGTTCCTATAGTAGTCGCATGTTCGTGTTTGAACTCGGCCCCGGCAAGCAAAGACTTTTGCCGAGCTTGAGTCTAATGAAGTGACCTCCGGAAGTAAACACAGTTGATCACGCGAACCGATCACACTCACGTTCCGGCTGCGAAGAAAAGTAGCGAACACAAGTGAGATGACAATCGCAAGAAAGTTGTGGGAATCGTCAAATAATGAACGTGATTGCATATTTACAAACCGCCTAACTCAGTGTAAAATATACTTTGGCTGCTTAACGGCCAAAAATTGTAGTGACTTGCCCTAGCTATTCTCTTCGTTGAACGTCAATATAGAGCACTATTTCCAATGACACCTCACAGAAGAAATCTCCAAACAGTCGAACTAAACAGATATGCAACCACTGACAAAGGGAAGTCGTTTTCAAGTGAATGGTCAGCTCCGTTTAGTTCGATCTATCAGCTACAAGACTTGTATCAAGGGTACATGGGTTCAAACTGTTAAAGTTTCGGTAGCCACAAAATGGGAGATACAGATAAGTATTAGACGCGATGGCATTATCATTTAGTTCACAATCAGTCTAGTTATTTAGAGGAATGGAAGTGCACAGCTAAGCATGGAAGTCTATGGGTTTATCTCAGGGGCGCCACTGAATGCATGACTGAGCCATGTCTACCAGTGTCACAAACCGTTGATGAATTGAGTCCCAGGGTCAAAGCTGCAGTCAGACCTACAGAACTACGGTTGTCTAATTTGTGCGCAAAAACCACAAGTAACGAATGGATATTATTTTGGACAGTGCGCGTTCTTTTAAAAAATGACAAACGGCACATGGTCAGCTGTTTACGGAGATCAGACTAAGTGGAGCGGCCGCGAGCCGACAGCCCGGTGGAGCCAGCAGTAGCTGCAGAATCGCCTGAATTTTGTAGGCAGTGGCGTCTAAGTATCTAAAATGCCATTGGTTCGATTATCGCACTCGGATCTGGTAGATTTTTTGGGACACAGTACCTGTCTGTCGATAGCGTCAAGGGTGGGTGCTGCAGCAGCTAGCTGGCCGATTTGCTCAACTATTCGTATACTGAAAACTGTGAGAAAAACAGATGAATGAAGTTGGAGAACTAGATGCGAAGCAACACAGATGAACAGCTTTATGCTATTAATCACTTCCCTGGGCACCAAACTGACATATATACTGCCGGAATTTTCAGAAAACTCATCGCTAAATGGGATAGGGAGTGAAGAGACAAAATCAGATAACAATGGGACGTTCCAGCGATGGCCTATTTTCGCTTACCCTGCTTGTTGTATGAATCAAGGCCACCCGGTCGACCGCACCCCGCGGTGGTCGATATGATGTGACTTTTGGTACATGTACGGTTCAAGTTCGTGTGGGCTAACACTATCAATGAATCAAAACTAGACGGAATGATAGTTACGCCTCTCAGCCAAAGCATCAGGCCTAAAAGCTCTACGGTAATGCAGCGCTGATCGCTGTAAGACCACTACTTTTAAAGAAAAGTTCGCAACACATGTTTTAACTCTAACCTGGGGAAGCATAAAACGGTTTTACTTTTATCTCTGCCGAATGACTGTGGTGCAAAACCCTGAGAATTCTATACGAATAAAAGCAATTACATTCCAGTGGATCACAAAGCCACGCGAGGGGTCACAACACGATAATGTTCAGTGTCCTTGTAACGGCGGATGCAGTTACCATGCCTTCACCTCGAGATAGATACCAGCGCCAGTTCTTTCGACAATGGTCGTTTCTCCAGATCTGAGAACTTTCCTAGACTTTTTCGAAGCAGTGACAGAGAAGGAAGGAAGTTACCTATGTATTCGTGTTCTTTATAAAGGCATAGTAAGCCAACATCTGCGTTCGCTATGTACCTGGGAAAATATTTCCCTAAGGCTACTCTCGCTTGATTTCTCTTCAAATTTGTCAGTGCATGCTACTAGAAGCTTTCGTCTGTATCTACGGCACATATGGGGTAAAAATCCATTCGGAGCGCTCGCTCACTGACAAAGAATACGCTGATGATACCGCACTTCTTGGATTGGATGCTTCAGAAGTGCGAACACCCTTAAACAATCCAAATATTTCTGCTCCACCATTAGGGACAGTGTGCACCTGCAAAATGCTAAGGGCTACCGCAAAAGTGGACGAGGTCAAGCTTAAATTTTGACAGATAACCGACAGGATACATAAATTCATTTATCCATACATTTGTATAAACCCCGGCGAACTGGCGAAATACAAAAGGATTCTTAAAATCTGGAAGGTTAGTAATGTTGTTTTTGCCAATCTCCAACATCTATGGTGCGGTGCGATGTCAGTCCATCTGTTAAGATCACGGTTTACCCTGAATCAGTCCGACTGAGTGCTCTATGGGCGTCTAGGTGTATGCGCCCTGGTAGTGTCCCAGACCTCGTACAACCTCACAACTAACAATGGATGACATCGCCTTTGTGCGCATAGGACAGGAGAGGCTTGACAGTCTTACCACCAGTGCTTCTATATCTGCTTGTGGCACCAGGTCATAAACTCTGGGAGAGAATCGGCTCCCTCCCAACCGACGAGCTAATCACTCCATAGGCTAGACTTAGTGTGCCAGAGAACCGTCTGCCATACATGACACTTCTCTACTCACCATGCACATGGTGAAGAGGAGTAGGTGACCAGGTAATGAATTAGAACGAAATATGTGAGCCACCAGTACGCCCCATCGTACTGGCAACTACAATCTCTCCGGATGGAGTGAAGTTGGTAGACATTGCGCAAATGTGTCGAGTCCGCCACCACAAAAGGACAGCTATTTCTAATTTCCCATTAAAAGTATGCACCTTTGAAGTATCTAGGCCACCGCCTCCAATGTTTGTATAGTCTATTCTCACATTCTCTGATGTCGGACGACAAATCTGTAGAACCTGGAAACAAAGTATCCTAAGGGGTCGGTTTGCGGAAGAATGAGTGGCACTATAAAGTTATCAATCAGATAGCCGCCTAAGAAAACTGAATAACGACCTGAACCACAAAGACCTCACTTAAGATCAAAATCACCCATACCAAACACCTGAAACAACATGTTCAGTGGGCAACCAGTTTCCAAAGTCAGTAGACCAGAAACAGAATAAAACTAACTTGGAGTAAGAGGTACGTTTGAGCACTTTAATGGCTTGCGCGAGCTGGGAATGTGTTCTGGAGGCAAACACTACTTTCGAACGGTCGAGAAAAGATGTACAGGCGTCAGCTGTAACTAAATGAATGCAAAGTGAAGGTGCTCACCATCGGAAAGGCTGGTGGAAGTGTTCCTCGAAGCAGACGCGACTGATGACAACCAAGCCAGTGAAGTACATAGCAAACAGAGAGTCTTGCCCGTTCCAGTAGGTGATTCCAGAATGGCATGTTTACCCTGTCGTTACAGCACACATAATAAAACAAACCATTCTACCAGTTGTAATGATTCCAACAGATTATGCATATAGGTCAACTGACAGTCGTATGGCTCGTGAGGGAACTCGATTTCAACACCGGCGAGATGGAGGGTCGGCATGAAATTGAATAAGTGAAGTAGCTTGGTCACAGACTTGCTGCTGGAACAGATGGGAAACCGTAGGGGTATAATAGATACCAAGGAATACTGTGGGCAAATTTGTAACCGAAAACCATGTATTGTCATAACAGAAAACAAATGATTCTGGAGTGTGTTTGGAAGGCATGCGCCACCTAATGACAGCATGACGTCCGTTGAACGGGTGCGTCACATACGAGCTACGGACTGAGCGAATTTGTGCCTTGATTGGTCAGAAGGCCAGCCAATCTGGATAGAGCGTCTACAGGTCGACCACTCTCGTCCCCCTAATGAAGATTCTAAGGCAACCTTGTGGAACATTGTGTGATGGACCTACAGATACTGTTGTAGTAATATTTTTCTGGTCGGCATGAAGAACTATTAGACGGAATTCTGCGCCGATACCGCTTTACTGCTCACAGTTGGGCTCTGTTACGGCCAAGATGTTCGTTTCGCACATTGGCCAAAAGGTTCAGTCGCTTGTCAGTCCAGCATCAAGACGGGTG
>NW_008751892.1:202252-208813 GCF_000715545.1 Opisthorchis viverrini | reverse complement strand
CGGCGGTCACAACAACAGTCACTCAGCAGAAGTCTCAAAGTCACGTTGGAGCCAACGCGCGGGCGGTAGCGGTTGTATTTCAGTAAAACAAACTTTTGTACAGCGATGTGACTGGTAATGATGGGAAAAAAGAAGATGATACTGAGAAAAGAAAAGAGCAGTTTACAAGTGCTACAGGTGCGTCACATACGAGCTTCGGACTGAGCGAATTTGTGCCTTGATTGGTCAGAAGCCAATCTGGAAATGACAGCATGACGTCCGTTGAACGGGTGCGTCACATACGAGCTACGGACTGAGCGAATTTGTGCCTTGATTGGTCAGAAGGCCAGCCAATCTGGACAGAGCGTCTACAGCTCGACCACTCTCGTCCCCCTAATGAAGATTCTAAGGCAACCTTGTGGAACATTGTGTGATGGACCTACAGATACTGTTGTAGTAATATTTTTCTTGTCAGCATGAAGGACTAATAGACGGAATTCTGCGCCGATACCGCTTTACTGCTCACAGTTGGGCTCTGTTACGGCCAAGATGTTCGTTCCGCACATTGGCCAAAAGGTTCAGTCGCTTGTCAGTCCAGCATCAAGACGGGTGCCAATCACGCGCCCAGAAGGCGTCAGAATTTCCGAAACACTTTAGCCGCATACCCTTTAGGAACAAAGCGTTGTACACGTTGTTGGCTAGGTTCTGGGCGTTACCACAGATGCACTTTTGGAGATAGTTTTGACAGGAGTGCTAGGTTGGGAGGTTCAGGTCGATAACTGAGAAAACACCGCCATTACAATGGCTAACGGGAACGAAGCCTTGATTAGAACAGTATTCTTCAACAACAAGCCAGAGGATGCGATACCAGAATTATTAGTTTGCCATATTTCAGTCTTGGCGTCTGCCGCAGAAAACTAAACTTGCTGATTGTCCCCCTAATTCGCGTGACTTTCAAGAGAGCCGTTAAACCATGATCGTGTATTCATACTGTGAGTAAACATCGTTTTGGCTGTGCCTTTGGTGGGCTGTTGTCTGTGTCTGCGTTGCTGCTTCCTTGGAGCAAGCTAAAATTAAATTCTTTGAAGTTTTAGTGTATTTTGAGTCAACACTTTCACATATTTTACGTTTATTTTGACTGTGTATTAAAATGACATCTTTTTGGCAATAGTTTGAACAGTCTGATACATTTCCAAGACAACCAGACATATTATTACCTCGAACTTACCTAAACATTCGACAACCGTTACGTGAAACAGAAAACCTTTTTCCTAATGTCACAAAATTATCACCAATAATATTTCTCTGGGATTATATTCTTAGAAAGCTGACAAAAGCTAATCGCACTTATATGCCTTATCTGATATACTCTTACAAGCTGGGAAATGAACTCATTATAATAGCTATAATTTTCGAAAAACGCCCTCACAAAATGCCGTCGCTGAAATATTCCTCGTCAATAAATGTTTTCCTCACCAAACATCTATTTCCAGACTATATGGACTTTGGTTGGTAAGGCCGAGCAAGATGGCCAAGAACTTCACCGGCAGCATTGGTTGGGGGACTCGCGACCGTTTCTCTGACCTTAAGCTCCTCTACTGGACTAATGTACAGTCCAACCCACGTGCCAAATTTCAGCTAAACTGTTCCATCATATTGGAAGCCTACTTCCGTCAGTTTTTATGCGCCTGATTTCCCCAGCAGCGCCACCTTTCTGCGTGCTCTTACCGGTTTTCTCTAGTTCTCCTTCAGTTTAATATCATGTACGGAAATGCAACTCCAGTTTGTTCGCCAGCCAAATCAGTACAAATTCAACCCTGTCCTGTCCCGTTTGATTCCTTGTTTCCACCATCATAGTTGCGGTAAACGTCAGGTTTTTCCTTATTAATGCACATTATCCTACATCATTTCCACTCAGGTTCACCGAGGTTCACTGAAGCCATCTAACTCTCTCGTGTTCCCAAGATTCTGCAATTCGCAATATCTGTTTCGAGGCTGAGTTTGGCCGAAATCCACACCAACTGGACTGTGTTCTGCACCAGCAGTGAGCCCTTTACCTGACTAGAAAACATTGTGACCCAACATCGACATTGCTACAACTTCGCAGATTTCCTTGGCCACCCCGAAAAAATCCTGCTGCTCAAAGACTTGCACACCCAAGCCCAATGGCCTCAAACACGACGTCTATTACAGGGCTGTCCAAAAGACCGATGTGCGTCAGGACTATGTTGGCACGACACTGCCATGTCGAGTTCGATAGCACGCCCGCAACCACTCCCTTCCTACTTCTGACCGTATCCCCTCGCCCGCTCGTTAACTTAGCTGCATGTATAAACAAACACTTCACACTGCCCCAGCCTTCTCCAGGACGCGTTCACCCTGAACCCTTCGTTCGGATTTAATCATTTCGGTGGACCTTCAAGCCGTGGTCTCCAAAAAGTCTATAATTTTCTGTAGAGTTCGCGTTCCTGCTTGTGTTGTCACAAACACACTATACCAAGGAACTTTTACACCCGGCTCCACCACAACGACGACACCAGTGAGTCTCTACAGTTTCACTGTGCACCTTCATAGAACACGGATTGATACATAGGATTGGGGCTTTTGCCCAAGTGTCCCACGTCGGTTATGTTCTTGTCGTTATGCGGCCGTGGTTCACTCCAAAGCTGCAAGCGAATGTAGGTGTTGCATTTTTCTTTAAGTTCTCAACGTTGGGCAGTATGCCTGCGAGTGCAAAGACTGGCATTAAGGCATGTTTAATAATGCTTTAAACTGGGCTCTAGAAGGAGCGTGAACAATCGCGCAGCTACTACCATAAATGATAAAAAATTCGCCCATCGAAATGTGCGCTCTGAGCTTGAAAATCTTCTAACCATGTTGCCGACATGTGTTTAATGGGTCAACGATGAAAAACCGGTTGGGCAAACCCTGATCAAAAAGGGCATAAGTAAGAAGTGGGTCTTTCCGGGGACGACTTTATTCCAGGGGAAAGAGGTCAAGCATTGAGTGACGGGTTTCATATTCCACGGACTTGAGCCCGGCAGCAGCAGCCGGACGCGCTCGTCAAGAGTTACGTTTTTCGTGCGTTCTGAGCGGACAACTTAGTTGAGATACTCAAGGAGTGGTCTGACTTAGGCTTCATAGGGTATTTCAAAGTTGATGCGAGTAATACGGAATAAGGTGCGCCGAATCATCCGTATAACGGCGAATGCCTTTCGGGCAGATTTCTCATGGTGCAGTGAGAAGGACATGTTTCAAAAGAGACAGATACGCAAATCCTTTTGGGCATCCTCCGGCCCTATCTCATCTTGCATGACAATGTCACTTGCTGAGCTTCCACCAAATTACATGTGGACGCACTTCCCTTAATTCAAGGGAAGATGCCAGTCCAATGACCACCACTTTGCAGCGTCTACATCCATATGTAGGGCACCGGTGTCGGAACTCCATGGATTTTGAGTCGTCCGCAAAATGTGGAAATGGACTTGCATGAGCATCTGGAGGGTCGTTGACGTAGCTGGGAAACCGCAGTAGTCCCAGGTCGGAGCCTTGAGGACCGCCAATGGAGACGGGTACTGAAGAAGACTGGGTCGAGTCTATTCTCACTGCCAATGACCCCTCTGACGGGAACTCCTTGATTCAGGGTAGGATGTTTCCTTGAATCCAGTAAGACAAAAATTTGTGGAGCAGCTGGACATGCGGGGTTCGATCGAATGCTCTTGATAAGTCGGAAAATATGGCGTATGGAATGAGTTCCTCGGCTGTGGCTTGGGATAAGCTGTCCATAAACACGAATATGTTCGTCGCGCAGAAACTGTTTTGGAGGAGTCCGTGTTGAACCGTAGATAGCAAGTTGTTAGTTGTACAATGAACTAGATGGCTTGCTTCAGAATTCGGTCCATCACCTTGCACGGCACGCTAGTGTGGCTTACAAGCCCGCAGAAGCCCGGCGATAGCCGGTCGCCAGTTTTGTAAATTGACAAGACAATCGCTCCCATTCAAGCAGAGGGAAGTCTGCCTTCGTCAAGCGACTGAATAAACACTAGACAGAAATGAGTTGTAGGTGTAAACGACATTTCCTTCAAGATCCTTGGATGGACTTCGTCATACCCTAACGCGCAGAATGAATTGATCTTATGCAACAGCTTATGAATGTCCTCCACGGCGAAGACCAAGTAGGTTAAGGCCACACATTGTTACGCCTTGACAGGATTGGATGTGTCGTGGAGGCTGGGACTGAATACAGACCTGCACAAGCTCACTGTAGGCGTCAGACACCACTATTGAGGCACTCGCTGGTTCCCCATTTATGTTCCTTAAGGAGAACACAGATGGCTTGTTTCTGTGGCGATATCGCGCGATTTTGTTTTCCCAAACGAGATCCAGAATGGTTGTTTGTTTTCCTACGTTCCATTGGCAGATTTCTGATTTACAGCAGTTGAGCATTTAACGAAATGTCAGCTCATCTCCTGTAGTCAGCTTTCTGAAAAAAATACCTGAGACCTCTTTTTAGAAGACGCCGAATTCTTTTAGGTAGCTTGAGGTTAACCTTACTTCGTGCTGCTTTTTTCGAGACGAACATCGCTACATCTTTGTGAAATTATGGGAAATGGTCTTATATAAGTCTTTCACGGATGCTGGTTCCAGTTTAACTTATTCAAGGAAGATGAGCATCACTAAAAATTTGCACGTCAGAAGTTTCGAATCCAAGTTTGTTGTTCAAGATTTCCGGCCCAGTAGCAGATGAAATAAAACGTCAGCACACGGTGGACGCTATGTCTCAAAGGAACTCTTATTGCCACCTGATCAACCTGCCACCATTTATCCGCACTGCTTATCCATCCACTTTGTCAACCCCAGTGGTAGAGCTCGAGGTCAGGAAGTCAGTGGTTTTCGACGTTCGGGAAGATGTAGTGACGGCACACGTCGGTTCCGAAATGTGCAGATATACATATTGGTATTGGCCCGCATATGTGAAGATGAGAGGAAAGAAAGGGTGTGCTCTTGTGTGAGTACCAAACATTACGGATGAGAAAGTTTACCGGCCGTCACACTTGGTGGGCGTGTGAACGGCCCGAACTACGGGATTTGAAAGTTGACTGGTCGTCATGGTACGGTGGTGAACTGGGAGGGCACTGCTATCATTATCAACTGAGAAATTTGCGTGGTAAGACAAGCAATCCTATCGAGTAAGTCGGAAAAATATAATTTATGATCTTTGCGAGCGACTATGGTTTTTAAAGAGGAAATGAGCCGATGGGCTCCAGGTCGGTGGCTGAAATCCGGGTTTGAGCCAGGGCTCTAGTTGTTGGATTTGTGACGCAGGAGGCGGTAGGGGAGCAGAACTGTGAAACAACTGGGTCGGTAGACTCGCCGAGTAGATGTGGAGGGGGATTGCTAAGGAATTCTGGATATCCCATGGGACCCTGGTCGTGTGTCTTCTAGAACAGAACGAACGGCTTTAATGCTGAATTCGCCGGAGGTACGTAGCCCCCATTGGGTAACTCAAACGGGCTGCCGCGGAAGCAGCTATCTTCCGTGTATCCACCGACTTTGCGGAACGTGGAATCCTTCCCTAGGCCTTCGTGGCTTCTGATGGGACCTGACAAGCAAGGTCCATGAAGGTTTGCCTCTCGCCTCATCTGTATACGGTACGGGGCGGTGAAAAATCTTCCAAAATTACATATAATAAATTAGCCAGTAATTTCTCCCACTAGGTGTGGCAGGCACCCGAGCGTCGTTGAACGGATAAACCCGGAAAGCTTGCCCTAAGAAATCACAAACTGAATAGGCTCTCGAATCCCAGGTGGACATCACGGCCTTTAATACACATTGAAGAGCGAGTACGGTCCTTCGTCCCTGCTTCCACGATCGCAGCAGGCAGCGAAGAATAGAGATTATTGACGCCACATGACATTCGTGACATCGTGACGATGTTTAAGGCGGCATTTGTCTGTCGGTCAGTCCTACGCAACCCAAAGAGCTTGAACACTTCGTGGTTTTGCGTCACTCCGGAATCTGCGGCGACGTGAGATGAGGCTGCCCTTTGACGGCGGCAGCGTCTGAGAAATAGGCTGAGCGCTTGCGCTCTAATATACAAACCAGTGGGCTAGACGTTACCCACGCTTTGAACATGACCGGTCGTGAACTGTCTCTGCGCGTGGTATCAAATATGCACATTGAATTAATCTATGGCCACGCGTAGCACAATGGTCAGACTTCCAACAGTTGTTGCAGAATGGTGAAAAAAACCCAGTTGCACCCCTTTTCGTCCCTAGCTCTCATGCCACCCGAATGAAGCACGATGGCTTGGATACTGTCAGGCCACGCACGCTAAGACAAGAGAGGTCAATGTGCATTGGCCTTGTGCACTTGTACTATTTTTTAGCGTGCCAAAGCGATTCACCGACTTCTCAAAAGCATTTGATAGGGTCCCACACGTCCCGCTGCTCCACAAACTCGAGTCTCACGGGATTCAAGGGAAAATCCTTCGCTGGATCAAGGCGTTCCTATCAGACAGATCATTCCGAGTGAGAATAGGCTCGACCTATTCCTCTCCAGCGCCGGTCTCCATTGGAGTTC
>NW_008751892.1:194696-201388 GCF_000715545.1 Opisthorchis viverrini | reverse complement strand
CCTTTTTTCGCTAGTGCCTTTCAGGTGAACGACAGTCACTGACCGACAAGAACAAAACCGACCCGGGAAACTTGGGCAAAAGCCTCGATCCCGTGTATCAATCCGTGAATCCGTGAATCCGTGATAGCAATGAGCTGTCCGTACAAGCGTATCCTTCACCCCTGAGTTCGTTACACGCGAGCTGTCGGGGCCGTAAAATGGAACGTACGCTGAGGCAAACGGCCCGCGCCGCCCAGCGACTAGTTGCTTTCCCAGAATCATTGCTGTACAATTTCATTACTTCACCAAGTGATGCTACGTTTTTTAAAATAAAGTTTGTCCCAAGGGCAGGCTCTGGGGTTGTTGCGTACGGAAGCGAGTACGATCAACTGCTACACGCGACCTGGGAACGAGCGCACAAATTCCCGGCTATGATGCGAGTTCAAACATTCATAGCGCAGAGAGAAGACCAAACCTCCAGACGCTGGCTTTTATTGCCTCAACCAAAGGCGAATTACAACGAGAGCAACGTCGTATACATATATATATATATATATTTCGGGCGACCTCTGGGAGTGACAAATCAGTTAGCGCACACAGTGTGTAACTGGCCAATGGGAAAGGAGCGTGGCCTATTTGGATTGGGGTACAACATAGGTGAAAAGGCGCGAAATTTATAAATTCAAAATTTTAGAAAAATAACTTGGCAATAACTAAAAAACAAACCGTTTTTGGGGATACTGGCATCCGCAACACAGATCTTACGCATACTGGAAGATTTTAACAAACATACAGTGGAATTTTGTCGGAGAAAGATCCAACGGCCTGCAAAGTCCCAGTAGCAAGCACCGAACTTGCGGTGTTGAGCAAAAAAGAATCACAGGGGATGTCCATCTCAATCAAAGTTCTCAACCACCACTCCCCGAAACACTGCATAGTGCCCACCGGAGGTGAAGACCAGCAACGTTAAACACACTTCGCTGCAACCTGTTTTGGCATTCTGCTACTCGTCAGAGAATCTTTCTGCCGGCAACCGGGATAGTCACTTCCACGGAAGGTACAAAAGACCAAAGGAAACCCGAGAGCCAGTAAATCTCACAATGTGTTCCACATCGCTTCTGGTCAACAGTGTCAGCAGTTTGTTATCCCAGTTCACACTCATCTGTTGTTGGCGGCACACAGACGTCTTCTCTATTATATGTCAAGACCGCTCGAAAATTTGGCAATCGATCCACAAAAGCGTGCTTTGTGGGCTACTGGATATGAGTGGAAATATCTATGGTCAAATCTGAGGCAAAATCAAAATAGCCCGCCAAACGTTAGAATATATTTCATCGCACCCCGCAGCTTGAACTGCCGTGGGCTAGACGCACACCCAAAATTTCTCTGAAACCGTGGTTCGAAGGAGGAAAACTTTAACATAAAGTTCTAACATTTGATGGTAATTTTTCAGGCGTATGAGATCTTCCCAAACGGCCGCAGTTCTCTTGAAAGTTGTTTAAATCTACTCAATCCCCACGATATTCAAGGCCCGCGATATTCGTATTTTAAGTGGCTGCTATGGCTGAGCACGTGAATGCGGAGAATGATTTTGTGGAGAATTTAGCTCGTCAAAGTTTTTCCTCCTTCAATGCATTTCAAGTCGCTTTGAAAGAGTACCAGGCGAAACATTACGTTGTTTTCGTCCGTATAAACTCCAGAAAGAACAGCAATTCGTTACTTTTGTATGGAAAGCCTTCTACCGTTGCAGCAGACATCCCTGCGGACGAAGCAGAAGCCGTGAAATTCGTCGCACCAAGTTCACGGTTGATTGTGTGTACGTTGTAGCACACGTCGTACTGATTGTCCGGCAAGGTTCCACGTTCGCCGTTACCATTACTGCTTGAAGGTTAATCCCTACTACATGTAGCACAACCATTCACGCAGCAAGTTTAATTTTGACAGGCTCCCCATCAACCGGCGACTGACAAATGATGAATCAAAGGAGTGTTCTACCCTTTTGAAATACGGTGCTCCGTCGTCGGAGATTCGGCAGTACGTCGCCGACCACTTAGGAAAGGTACTGACTACCAAGGATGTGTGTAACTATCGCGTCAAATGTCGACAACCATTGTTAAGTGGGCCGTTGGTTAGCTTTTAGTCGAATTCTTAGATGACATGTTGTCCATCATAGCCAAGTTTCGAGAGTGCGGTCGCGTGCTGCTGGTGGAATCGGAGGGTGACAGATATAGTCACCTGTGCTTTTCTCGAAAGCAGCAGATAGCACTCTTTAGACGTTCCCCGGACGTCTGCACAAGCAGCTTGATCAACTGGTTGGCAAACTGAAGCTGCTGGAACCGCGTAAGGCTTCTGGGTGCATGAAGCGTCTGATTGTCCAAAGCCATCTGATGTTGCGTCAAAATGCAATTGGTGCACAGGACAACTAGCCTCTGGTGTTAGATGGATACCGCAACCAACCACGGTGGCGTTCTTTGATAATGCAGCTGAGTAAGTGACTGTGCACCAAACACTAATCGCGTAGATTTCGCCACGATTTGCAAATCTTGAGGAGAAAAGATCCCAGTTTTGTCTCTTATTTGACTGCCCACTGGCTTCACATCACTAGTCTATTATGTGTTGCCGGAACATTATGGTTAGCTACGAGCATGTGTTCGGGCCTGGCAGTTACTATGGGTAGCCATCGTAGGTTACATCGACTACAGTTCTGATGTTTACTGAAGGTAGCAAACATAAACGGCATCGAGTAAGTTTGAGTATGACGATAAATAGCCAAGTTAGGTGACTTCGAGTACATTTGTGAGTATAACAGGCTGTCAGATTGTGCAATCACTCATAGTTGAGTCCTTGTTTTTACTGGTTGGCATATATATTGGATTGATGTTTACTGTAGGTAGCGAAGATAAGCGGCATCGCGTATAGTATGAAGGACCGTCAGCTTTATACTAAACGTTGCACATAGACTCAGGTGTTGCAATTACGATAAGCAGCCAAGGTAGGCGGTACCAACTGCAGTTACAAGTATGGCGGGCAGCCGTTGGTCGTTAAGATGTCACGCATAGTTGGAACCTGGTTTCCATCGGCCCGCATAGATACTGGCTTGGTGATTACTGTAGGTAGCAGGCAGGTACGACAGTGAAGATCGGTGCTTAACACTGATTTCAGGCTCTCCATGATGATATAAGCAGAAGACATAAGCGAGAGTGCGCACATTTATGGGTATCACGGGTAATCGTTGGCAGTTAAATCAGGGCACTTCGCATATCCGAGGCCTGCTAAACAGCGTCGCATATAGGCACTGGCCTAGCAGTTTCAATAAGTAGTCAAGGTAGGCGATATCGCGCACAGTTGTGAGCAATCGGTTAATCGGTCGCCATTAGATTAGGTATGTATGCACAAGGACATCGACTCAACAATTACGATCAATAGCCAAGTTAGACGACTTCGAGTACAGTTGTGAGTATAACAGGCTGTCAGATGTGGCTATCACGCATAGCTGAGGCCTTATTTTTACTGGTCGGCATATAAACTGCACTGATGTTTACCGTAGCTAGCGAAGACAAGCGGGATCGCGTATAGCTAACGGTATACAAGACCGTCATTGACCATCGGATTATGTTACTGTGCATAGGTGCAGTCTCATTATCAACGTTGCACATAAACGCGGACCTAACAGTTACAACAAGTATTCGAGATGAGTGAAAACCAGTAGACATGCGAGTACAAGGGGCCGTCGTTGCTCATTGGATTCGGCTGCCGCGCATATGCGGGGAACCGTAATTAGCGTCGCATATAGACACGGATCCAGCAGCTACAATACGTAGCCGAGGTGAGTGACAACGGCTAACGTCATCGTGGTGACCGCTTTGTGGTGTTCACCACCCACAGAACGTCATAGTTATAATAGGAAAGACGCCCACAGCATTCTGGTAACACCGTATTATCTACAAGCTAGTGATGCATATCTGGGAAAGGGGATCGTCCACAGATGTCCCTGGCACTGCCACTGCAAGTTTGTGCTGTAATCTAACTTTATTGCACCTAATGGAACATGTGACCCATGGGGAAAATGTGTTGTGAGAAGGTTCACCAAACAAAAATATCCCATTTGTTAAATCTGAGGTTGCTAAAGCAAACAAACCCCCGCGACTGATTTTATAGGGTGGCATTTGCATTAAATACTCTTAAGATGTTATTTTTATTCTTCAGGAACACCGAAGAACACCAAAATATGATTAAGTGCGATTTCGTGTTTTATGTCGCGTAAACCGGCAAAAAATGCGAATCGGCGATGATCAATGACCTTGACATTTCGCTCACTTAAACAAAATGCTACGTGCAACATGTCACGGAAAGGTGCTAATTAATTAGACCAAATTCCCATTAAAATATCAACTTCGAATACCCTATAGTTTCGGCGAACTCAATTTGGGTGTGTCAATAGCCTGCGGCGCTTGAAGTGCTGCTGTATCTAAGACTTTGAAAAGTTGCCCTGCCTGGATTTCTGGCTGCAATTCAGGACGTCATGGTAGAGGAGATTTACCAGGTGGGGTCAGCCAAATGGCAACCATAATATGCAGGCGTAAGGACGCAAGGCAGCCACCACCATCTTCCTCAAATTATTATATGATTGGGCAGACAGAATGGGAGACGTTCATAGAAAGAGGGAGAACACGGGCCAAAGCGTAACACTCATTCCACCTAAGCAGAAGACTATCTATGGAAAGATTGCTTAAGTAATAGGCACACATGGAACCCCTTAAAAACATCCTCTCTGAAGATTCACCTATTTTATTGCCGGAGGTAAGAAACTTCAAAAGTTCTGAAAATTATATTTCATGCAATCGACGCGCTTAATCTTATCGTTCTTTGCGGCACTGGTGTAAATGGTTTGCAGAAAGTTTAGACTATGTATTGACATGTGTTGACTATGTGTCTCATCAGACAACACAACGGCGCGATTCCACAACCACGGAATGACAGCTCATTCGGCAAACTCGAATGAGATTATTTCTCCGGTTGGACCCTGTATTTGGTTATTCGCAGGTGGACTGAATGGGAGAGTTGGTTTGATACCAACCGCCGATGGAATTCAGTTTGTACGAATTTATTCAAGGATATTTGTTTAAGCAAACGCTGAAGCGTCCAACTCCGCACTTTATGCCGACAGATTAAGAGGCTTCGCACCTCAGAAATTGTTAATACGCTTAGATGAGATCATCGTCTACAGTAAGTTCGTCCCCAAATGCCTTACGTACCTGGAGAAGTGCTGGACCAATTCATGGGTGTTGCACTCAACGTCAACTCCAAGCCATACTTGCTGAGAAACGACCAAGTAAGTTAGTATAAACTGGATAAGGCTGCGGCGTTGTGAACACTACAGTATCCGGAAGAAGTATGCATGTTCGTGCGGCATACCCAGTGATACATGACGCACTTAAAAGATTTCGTACATAATGTGGCACCAATGTGCGGCCTAAACCAGAGAACGTTTTGTTCATTTTGGAAACGTGTAGTGCGCATGCCTATGTAAGGCACAAGCACAGACTGTTCCCCAGCACTTTTGATGCTGACATACAGGCCAAATAAACCCGGTATATTCCTAATGCAAGCCAACGCCATCCACGTGGCAAGCGTGATTGTCCGGCCTCAAACAGGGTGAGGCGTAAGAGAATAAGTTATGGCACACTGGGGTCGAACGATGAATCGGAACGAACGTAAAAACTGTTGCACTCGAAACCTTATATCTGCTATTATACACTCTAAATTTCATCTGTCGGCCACCAAAAAACACGTCAGAACACTACCAATCGATTTTTTGTTTGCAATATACTAAGAATACAAGCAGGCTAAATGTCACTCATCTGGGGATCCTTTGAGTATAATAACTTGAATGTTTCTGTTGGCCAAGCGAACGACAGAAACAGGGTTGGACAACCTCTGGGGCCAAGCCGAATATGTGACAGCGTGCGATGTCACTGAAGTCGTAGGCCACGGACCACGAAAATTGCCGAAATATGGCACATCCCACAACTTTAGGCCGTTTGCAAAAACATGCACTGGGAGTTGGCGTTAGACGGGGGGAGAGCTTTGGATTGATCCGCCTCCCCATCCGTCGAACCAACTGATTGTTTTACACAAGCTGTGCTACATAAAGTGCTGACTGCGTGGCTCGACGTTCTGTGGGACAACCCGCTACTTCAAGGTCGTTCAAAAACATGCAAGTAATTGGGACTTATTGGTGACAGGCGCTGCCAGTAACCATACCCAATACGAAACGCTGTTAACCTACGCAACTCATGTCAGACCGGTAGACTCCCAATTCATCCGACACACTAAAACAAAGAGCCACCTTTTGACAAATGCAGCTTCCCGAAACAGATTCTTGGATCATTACCACATATTACGTAGGCAAACCTCAGAGTAAAATGTGTGTATTGTGCCAGTGGATTACTGCATACGATGTTTCGAGATGGTACCGCTTCGTGCGGTTAATGCAACCCCCGGAGTTTATACAAAACTCGAAAAGGGAATCTGCAGCTGAAGTCGTACAGACAACTACATCCTTACTGTTGATGAAATATGTTAACATTTTGGCGCATGTAATATGCCCTTACCAACAAATGTGAACAAACTCTTTAATCGGCCCAAGGCGCCTCTGGTACGCGTTCATTCAGACTGCTGAACATTTCTTCCGGATGTGTACATATCGTTGT
>NW_008751892.1:184755-194541 GCF_000715545.1 Opisthorchis viverrini | reverse complement strand
GATGTGAACATCTCGTTGTCTTTCTTTCTATGCTCCTCGCGAAGCCAGACATTTTATGTGCAGCTCGCGTTCCGTCATATGCGTTAGCGCCAACTCCCTCCAAAAATGGCTTTTACCCTCCAACAGTGACACCAATGGGCCTTTACAGTTCCAATGTACATCGTGACTTTAAGTGTCCTGTTACCCTTTATCCATATCGCCGATTCCATTACTTAATCATCCTCACTTACGCTTTGTGTGACCCCGGCGATACGCCCAACAGTCCAAGGCCGAAAAAGTCTCAACGGTGGCTTTAGACTTTAGTTCTGATTTATCTATAGATCGCGCCAGTTCCGCTACCGCACCAGATTCGTCGCTCTTCTTCCCCATTTTTCAATTTCAAGTTTTCTCATCATGCGCCAGGTAGGAGGCACCTTTTAAACCCTCTGTATCTGTTTTTGCTGCCACCTTCAGATCTTGACGAACGGATCTTATCTCAGGTTGCTATGCCCCCCAAGAGTAAGATAATCTCCGGGTAGCTGTGTTTGCCTTCCCATACCGCTTTAGGCGTGACAAAGTCTAAATCGGATATTGCCCAATGTTTATGACATTGTCTTTTATCCGCGCAATCCATATTATCCACAATTCCGCAATCATGCTTCATCCTGACTGTAACCATATGATCACGCCTGACGGTAGGCCATCCATTAGTGTGGAATAAACATTAGAGTTATTATTATCCGGTTGATCGATAAAACCATCACCCACTACAACTCGCAAGGTATGTTTGAACAGAAACGTTTATCCTTAAGACCCTCTTGAAGTGATTTGCTAAAATGAACGACACTGATTGCACCCAACAACTGGTGAATGGACACCAACGAGCACATCATTTGGGGCTGGCTTGCACCGTTAGCGTACAGAGATACCAAAAAATGCGGTAATAAGCAAGCATTGATGACTACCTGTAAACCGCCCGAAAGTAACGGCCACACATTTGTCTGGATGGTGCGGAAGATACATTCGAAAAACGAGCATGACATGGCGCTTAGAAAGTGTACACAGTGGTTCGTTAGTTAATCGGTTCACGTAACAGAAACTATGATGATGGTGGACCCAAAATGACTAAGGCTGAACCAAGACCGACTGTGCATTTAGAAGAGAGTTTCAATGCGCATGCAAACCGAGTATTACTGCTGAATTTCCAGGGCTCGTGTGCGGGGAACCACTGGGATTGCGGAACGGATAGCATAACGAGGCATGCGAATGGGGGCAGCGAACCTTTAAATAGGATTCGATTATTATTGACGTGTCAATATTAATGTTATTGATGCAATCACGGCTGAGCATTGCGACGGTACTCTGTGTTTGCCGCACAATAATTACTTGATAAATGTGTTGATATTTTGATACAGAACTTCTGGTGCTTGATTCAAATCTTTTGGGGATCTCAGATATCCAGGGTAACAATCGCATTTGGCATCGGCCTATAAGTAATCATGTTTCGCGTTTTTCTGGCTTTAAAGCCGATAGGTGAGGCACCGTTTTGGCTAAGACTTGATAAAAGGCGTCCAGGACGCACTTAATGGCTTCTTTGAGAAAAAAATATTCGCGTTTGGAGAGACATTATCAGGGGCCATCACATCAATTGATCATAAACCACTTATAGCATTTCAGTAGCGGAATAAGTGAATAGATCTTATATTCGTTGTTAGTGAGACCGGTTTGTCCCAACGGTTTAGCCATTTAACCTCATCGCTGGCGTTTTAAAACATGATAAATCATCGCCCCCGCGCGGCATGAGGTTTTTTGATTGTTTCAACTAAAATTAGCCACATATTATATCTCAAATCAGCGCAGTACATTCATGTTCAACTTTGGTTTGTTTCATTCATAGGAAACACAAAATTATGCCTTTTTCTTAAATTTGAAGCAAAACTACCGCATGCGTAAGGGTTTGTTGCTGGCAATGATTTTGATGGTCATAGTGAGATATTGGTCTGTTTTGGTATACGGTGACGGCTTATTGTGCTGTTTTTGCTTCGGCACTTATGTGATTGCCCGCCCTTGTTGTCAGTGCGGAAGTATGGGAGATTGAGGATCGACTTGATGAAGGATACCACCAACTATGTATGCTAATTATAACTTCGAAAGGGTGATATTTTTATAAAACGTGGAACAAAATGAATGTTAATTTTCAATGCTGTGCTTCGTTGACGAACTAATGAAAATGTTTATCCCAAATCTGTATGTGGTATACCGTCAGGCATGATCATAATGTTACAGTCAGAAGTAAAGCGTGGCTGGCGAGGTTCGTGAGCACAAGGGATTGCGTAGAAAATGGACAGCGACATAAACAGTATGCACTATCCGATATAGGTGTGGTCACCCTTGAACTGGCACGGGAAGAGAAGCACAGTTGCTACTGCTGCTCTGGAGTGGAGAATGTCGAGCTGGAGCAAGATCGGATCGTTTAGATGTGAAGGCGGCGGGCGAAATGAGGACTATGGAGAGCAAAACAAGAAGCTTCCTGCCCGACACACAACAAGAGAGCCGCAATTGCGGAAAGGGAAGAACCAGAATGAAGTATTTGTTGAAGCAGTAGAGTTGACATAATCCGACCGGTTAGTACAAACTAAGACGTAGTACCACCGCCGAGGCCTAATGGCCTGAGATGTTTCGCCTTGTTGTAAGGGTCACGAAAATCGTAAGTGTGGTTGAAAAAGTAGATGCATAAATGGAAGCAGGAACCTCGGAACCAAGATATACCGTTATACGGATGATTCGGCGCACCTTATTCCGTATTACTCGCATCAACTTTGAAATACCCTATGAAGCCTAAGTCAGACCACTCCTTGAGTATCTCAACTAAGTTGTCCGCTCAGAACGCACGAAAAACGTAACTCTTGACGAGCGCGTCCGGCTGCTGCTGCCGGGCTCAAGTCCGTGGAATATGAAACCCGTCACTCAATGCTTGACCTCTTTCCCCTGGAATAAAGTCGTCCCCGGAAAGACCCACTTCTTACTTATGCCCTTTTTGATCAGGGTTTGCCCAACCGGTTTTTCATCGTTGACCCATTAAACACATGTCGGCAACATGGTTAGAAGATTTTCAAGCTCAGAGCGCACATTTCGATAGGCGAATTTTTTATCATTTATGGTAGTAGCTGCGCGATTGTTCACGCTCCTTCTAGAGCCCAGTTTAAAGCATTATTAAACATGCCTTAATGCCAGTCTTTGCACTCGCAGGCATACTGCCCAACGTTGAGAACTTAAAGAAAAATGCAACACCTACATTCGCTTGCAGCTTTGGAGTGAACCACGGCCGCATAACGACAAGAACATAACCGACGTGGGACACTTGGGCAAAAGCCCCAATCCTATGTATCAATCCGTGTTCTATGAAGGTGCACAGTGAAACTGTAGAGACTCACTGGTGTCGTCGTTGTGGTGGAGCCGGGTGTAAAAGTTCCTTGGTATAGTGTGTTTGTGACAACACAAGCAGGAACGCGAACTCTACAGAAAATTATAAACTTTTTGGAGACCACGGCTTGAAAGTCCACCGAAATGATTAAATCCGTACGAAGGTTTCAGCAGACTTGGGTGAACGCGTCCTGGAGAAGGCTGGGGCAGTGTGAAGTGTTTGTTTATACATGCAGCTAAGTTAACGAGCGGGCGAGGGGATACGGTCAGAAGTAGGAAGGGAGTGGTTGCGGGCGTGCTATCGAACTCGACATGGCAGTGTCGTGCCAACATAGTCCTGACGCACATCGGTCTTTGGACAGCCCTGTAATAGACGTCGTGTTTGAGGCCATTGGGCTTGGGTGTGCAAGTCTTTGAGCAGCAGGATTTGTTTGGGGGGCCAAGGAAATCTGCAAAGTTGGAGCAGGGCCGACGTAGTATCACATGTTGTTTGTCCGCGGTCTTAAAGTGCAGCAGATTTACCAACAAACCACGCGCTAATGAGTGACCTTGAACGCCAGTTTTCACTATGGTGATACTTTTAGTTCACCTTATTAGCGGAGTGCCTCACTTTACCGCTCTCAGATATGATGATCAACTCCTCTCCGTTCAACGTCATGAGCGAGTTCAATAACAGTTCCCGTTTCTCTTGAGTTCGCTTCACTGTCAGACATCCCACTTGTCTTTTGGGATGCCCGATCAACCATACCACATCAAACATGCGAGTATCTCAGATTAGTGAGCCTGGCTAAGCGACCTTGTGGCGACCTTGTGGTCCTCAATGAAACCCTTTTTAGTCCCAAAATCGGCTAGAATGAAGTGCGTCTGCGGTGGTGCACACCGGATTGCTGTTTTCCACTGCAGCAGAATCGGTACACGTGCGTCCCCTCTGCCTATCTAGCACTGTTCTCTGCGGTCTTGTAGAGCGCTTTCTGCCTGAAAGTTGCACACCGAGGACAGACAGGGTCACGCAACGACCTCATCGACGACCCTCTGCCCTCGTAATACGACGATACTTTTTTATTCAATGGCGTCCAAAAATACAGATCCGGGACGGTTCCGTCTCCTAATATGCGGGGAATTTAACTGACTGACAATCAGCTTAGGAAGTGTGAGCCCCTTAATTCAGTCTCGCTATCGTCCGCGAGAGGCTCTCTAAGCCACACAAAGTTCGTGGTCTGCAAGCAATTATTAACAACTGAACTGGTCTTCGCAAACGAACTTGGCCTGGATGACAGGATCAGAAATCTTCTGCATCCCTTGGGATCCCTTGCGCCACTGACACTACCTGTTTGTCCAATACCCTGCGCTTTTCACTCTATAGTGGTAGACACATCATCCTGAAGAGTTACCTAGGACCAGCCTTAAAATACATCTTTCTGAATGATATGTACAAGCAGCGTCATTCCCAAAGCATCTCCGAAACACTAGTGCACAATCCCGGCCCGCGCGCCACCCCCAAGTCTACCGAGGGGCTTTACGAATAAATACTTGGACAAACGGACCAAACATTTACTCGGGCATCTTGCTAACCTTAGATCTAATCTGATAGGAGCTTTAAAGCTCAACTCACTCTCCACCGGACAATTGTACTTTATAATAAATGCTGTAGAGTGTGAACATTCCAAACAACATGCTCGCCTCTTCGGAGCTCCTCCAAGAGGAGCTGCTTCGCTAAGGATGACCAAGCACCATCCGGAGCCCCCAGTAGCTACAGAAAGCGCACTTACTCGCCAAGCCTCGTTAAGTCACAAGGCTTGACTTAAGCCTGTGCTAATACCCACACTGGCGTCCTGAAACCCGAAATCCTGCCCAATCAGTCACCACATATGGACCTCAGACACTAGATCGTCTTGAAACTTCCCATCTGTGAACGGACTAGATTCTTCTCTCCATGCCATCCGAATGGCTTCCCCGGTCCAAGTATCATCCGGCCGAAAATCCTCAACTAGAGAGCCAAATGACCAGCACTCTTTCATGAAATTCTGTGATCACCTCCTTTTTGGGTTCATTCAGTTCCCGCTAGAATGCCTTTACCCACCCTTCTGCGGAGGCGACCATCATAAGGATAAAAATTGCCGCCCTACAGCCTTGGCTTCTTCTGCATGCAATTTGATGAAAAAAATAGCCAGCAAATCTAAACTTAGATGCCTTTTTGCCAGTAATTCCACCCTTCTAGCTAATGCCTTACAAGCCTTGCGCTCCTCCTCTCATACCCTACCCTACCAGTTGCTGACACCTCAGGAACCTGAAAAATCCATGAGCTTTCAGCGTGTCAGCTGGGACATTTGCAAGCCCAATGTTTAGGTCGCCCATCTGTTCCATAAGCACGACATTTTGCATACAAGAGTTTCGTTGGGACATCTGTGTCCGTTAGTATTTTCACATCACAGCTTGCTTCTAGATGCCTTTTAAAAGTTAGTTGATGTCTCTTGATATTAATAGTCCACTTGGTATTAGCCCCATGCTGATTTCACCGGTTTGTTCGAATTTGTGCCGCGTTGTGGTCTACTCACCTTAAATCTGATTGGTTCATTAAACGCCGGTCGGTAGATTCAATCGAAGTTCTGAGGGTTTGCCTTCTTTTTGGCAGTCTTTCCCGAGTAATAATTGCTACTTTCCGAATCTGTTCTGCGTCGTAATTTGATTATGAAGTTTTTGTGACTGGTTGCACGTCCCTATCCCTTTTACAGAACATAGCTGTACATTGGATGGACAAAGAAGATGCATTTCCGTATTCGTTTTGGTAGGTCGTTTGATACACATTCCCTACAAACTCATTTACATGCTAGCCCGCAGCTCCCGAACTCAGCATGCTACATCCTGTCTCGTTCTAATGTGGTTCTGTGCTTTATGGATGTGGAGTTTAGGCATTATATTTAGTTGGCAAATGCGATAAATGTCAATCTTTGGTGAAGCCCCGTGCTTCTATTAGAAGCGCTACTTATTTCGCGCCAGCATGCGGAACTCGTCCTGGTTTAACTCGTGCCCCTTTGAAAGATGGAGAGTGAAACTTGATCGTGCCGTTTACCAGAGAGTTTGTGTTCAGCAAGTCCAGCAGAAAATTCGTGGCAAAAGACAGCCCCTAACCTCATGGTTATTCGCACAAAGGCTTGGAAGTCTGGGTCACATCTGAAATTTGTACATTTTCGATGGCCTTCTGAGAGAGCAATCAACACGGCTGGCTATTTAGCCAGAAATATTCCCTGCCGTACTGTGCTCTACTCATGTCCGCACCTGAAGTTATGCTGCCATACTGTACGGATCGGTACAGTACTTGGCAGCGCCGGACGGAGATTTTAATCCACTGTGAACGGCACGCTGATCGTGGTAACGAGTGCCAATAGGGTAAATCAGGAACAGCCAAAACACCACGGAGCGTGTCGAATGCTCAATACAGAACTCGAAGTAAAACCACATAAGGAATGCGCATTTAATGGACGACCGCCGAGAGGCAAGTGTAGAGAGCGCCAGATGAATGGACACCAATCGTGTAGCCAAAGTACGGTTCGGTTACACGCCAAAATAAAAGCAGATATCTAATATAGCGACCGAGGAAAAAAGACAATAGGCATATGCTGCAGTCATCCACCAGAATGAAGCGTCACACCGTCATCCTCAGAAAAGGCTCGCCTAACCCGAAAGACTCCTTGGGCTGGATGCACTCTGGAACATCACAAGCCTCAGGACAACCGCACACGCACACCCACATCCACTGACTCTCTATCCATGAGAAAATTTCCACCCTTCCTCGCAGCACTGTCCTTCGGGACTCAGTGCCAATCTCTTCAGGCCCAGAAGCACCAGTCAACGGAAAAACTCCATAGTCTTTCTACTCTGGAGTAGATTTCCAAGTAAGACGATTCGCATTTGTCTTTGCTGACTTGGGGGTTCATACAAAACTCTTTTCCAAAACCGCCTCTTAATGCTTCGCTTGTGTATCGCCACTTACCCGTATCTCTAAGCCGTTCTGGATTTTAGTCGATCCCAAAAGCTTGTAGCCTACCATTGCATACCATTGCATATAGTGAAGCCTCGTTTCCCAAAAGCTTGTAGCCTACCATTGCATATAGTGAAGCCTCGTCCATTTACCCTACTCTGCTACCCGAAACTATGGTCATAATATGCAACTTAACGAACCGAGTTCAAGAACTTTTGGCTCCTTAACCTTCCAACCTACTCAAATTGATGCGTTTCATGCCCCGAAATCTGCTATGGCAATGTTGAACTTCGGTTGAACTCAAGGGCAATATGGCGGCTACCTAGTGGCTTCGGTTGCGCATACTAGGATGGCGTCCGATACGTCCACCCATCAGTTGGTCGGTTATGTGACGAAAATGTTTCCCACGTTCGGGTACATTAATAACGAAATATTTTTTCAGCGAAAGCAAGTTATAATTTAGTGAGAGTCACGGTTTCAGGTGCGTGATTGGACCTATGGTGGAGGTTGGCGATAATGTTGCCACGAGTGCTGTGTACCAACCGAATATGCCCATCAAATGGAGTGCCGAGAAAGTTTGGAAGGTGCAAGACTCCACGAGGATTAGATCGAAGGACAATACTGATGCGAAGAAACACTGGGTTGATAAGTCTCCTCGGCAGAAAACGCCTGAGGAGAGGGATTCGCACCCACGCGATCCTACCCACAACCGCGAGCAAAATGTTTCACGAGATAACAAAACTCAGTCGCAGTCGGATCGAAAGCGCCCTGGGCATTCCTCTCCTAAACGGTTCGTTTAGGTTTACCTTTACTAATCATGTGTCCAGGTCTGGTTCTAGGGGTAGGATCAGTGTCGACCGGAGTGACGTGAAGCGTCGAAGGCTATCCCCCGTGTCGAGCGTTCATTCTCGGAGCTCTCCAAAGCGCACTGATTGTTCTCTTCTGAGAGGGGCTGCTCCAAATTGCCTTTTGAGTGTGAAGCAGCTTATTGTTCCGGATATTCTTGTGCGTTTCCCTGCCATCTCATCGCCGGTTGACCTATATCGCATTATGTGCCATTGGCAAGATTCTTTCCCACTTTTAAAACCATTTTACCCGGAACGATCAGCCGTTTTTCAGGTAGGTTGCCAACCACCTGTGAATGGTTAAGTTGCAAACGAGACAAGGCAGTACAGGTTTTCGGCAGTCACCACCGCTTCAATTAAAGTTTGCAATCCCGTGCTATTTGGCCCGTTGGGCTGTGAATGTGCGCTATTCCAATGAATCTGTTGGCGATGGAGTCATTTTAAATTCCATTCTCTCAGGATTGGTGGAGGTGCTTGCAGGTTCATTGTGCTCTTTGTTGGAGCTAGGGCTAGAAGTTTCTACAAAGCTCAGGTGTGCCTGATACACCAGGTAGGTAACTGGACAATACAATAGGTAACTGGACAATACTCATGTACAGGGGACACACACCTCGTTTTGACAGCCTAGTGGTTGTGCTCGTATATTCAGCTAGAATGTGTTGCTCGTAAGTAGCTCCTTACAGCCATAAACTAAGACCTCGTGAATACCTACGCTACCCATAAAGAGTTAATCACATTTCCATATTAATATTGTTTCAAAGGGAAACTCAAATGAGCATCGAACCTGGCTGTGCTCGTCGGCTGTGCTGCACGAAGGCTGACTGGTGTCAGTCGGATATCGGCGTACTGTATTAGGAATATTATTATTATTATTATTGCCGGCTTATTTCGTGCACTATCTCTGTGGTCTGTAGGGCCGATATTCTGCCACTGGTTTTCCCTACCCCGAGGTCACGAGGAAGCTTGTAGCCGAATTACTACCTGTCTCATTTCTTAATCTGACACCCTATGGGACATACGTACAGTTGAGCAGTCATTCGTAGATATGTACTCTGTTTTGCGATGAACAGGTTGTACAACCATGACATACACAACTAACAATGTTCTCACGCCACATCGGCCGTCGCGTGGTGACATCAGCCGAGTCGCCTTACTTGCTACATACAGCAGGGCGGGTAAGCGAAAACATGCTACTGCTGACGCCCCCTTCTTACACTCACGTTTTCCTTCATCCATCCTCCCCAGCCCAAATTTGAATACTTTATCCGCGGGCCCCAGCTCTAGGACTGACCGTGTTGCTCGCCCTGCATCACACTCAACTGCAGCTTCTGCACGTCCGAGTTAAGTTACAACCCTAAACACTTCGAAGTCTGTTTTCAAACCCCGAAAGCCCCTCTACTTAGCCACGTTCAATGTTCGCACACTGAAGCAAGCAGATCAACAGGTGGCTCTTGTGCGTTCGCTGGATTCCCTCTGTATTGATGTATGTTGTGTCAGAAACAAGGACACAGGACGCAATTACTGTTACCCACTGACTGCCCCCTCGCTCTCCTCCAGGTT
>NW_008751892.1:175496-182060 GCF_000715545.1 Opisthorchis viverrini | reverse complement strand
TAGACAAACCTTATGGTTGTACGGCAGTGAAGCATCAGTGGCAACACTGATCTTGCTGTCTTTGATGATGATGATGATGATGATGATATTCTGATGCCGCATCGGCCGTGCGCGGTGACACTACCCGGGTCGCCTTGCTGCATACAGTAGGGCGAGTAAGCGAGAGGAGCTACTGCAGAATGATGATGATGATGATGATCTGATGCCGCATCGGCCGTGCGCGGTGACACTACCCGGGTCGCCTTGCTGCATACAGTAGGGCGAGTAAGCGAGAGGAGGCTACTGCAGACGCCTCCATTCCTCCTCTTTCACATAGTTCCTCCCTCCCTATTATTAACTCTATTTATAGGCCCATCCGTTAGGACGCGAGCCCGTTCGTCAACCACTAGATTCGACCGCAAAATCTCGACGCCCTGTGTGGCTACTTTTAGTGTTCGCACTCTGAACCAAGCAGGACAACAAGCTGCTGTTGCTATCACATTGGACTCGCCTTGCGTCGTATGCTATGTATCGGAAACGAGAATTCAAAAGATAGGCACACTCCAATCGCTTCGGGCTGCGCACCTTCGGCGATGCAAAAACCGCTGTGACAGGATGCGTAGGGGTCGGCATCGTTTTAGTTTGCCCGGTGGAAGGGTCCTTGCTTGCCGGGTGACAGTTACCTCTGGGGTTCATCTGTGAAGGAGTCTCACAAGCGAGTTGGTCGTCATGTTTATCGTTTCTGCTTACGTCCCATCTTACTGTAGCTGACACCAAAGACAAAATTTATGACACCTTGAATGCACTGTTGCGGCGGGCTAAAAGCTCATATGTCGTTGTGCTCTCGTGAAATCTGATTGTACATGTGCTTAGATTGGCGCGCATCTGAGACTCATTTAGGTGGTCGGTTTGGGCTGGACTTGGTACTTGTAGGTGGAGATGGCTCAGTGATTAAGACGCGAATTCACCGGTGGTCTGTTGTACAACTGTCTCGACTGCTACTGTCTAGTCTTGGGCAACCTGGCAGTATCTGATCCCTCGTGCTTCCCTTGAGTGGTATGACGGAGACCGATGACTACTGCGCGTTTTGGATTCTGACCATGCGTGCGTCCGGAGTGGCTTCCTTCGTTTTCCACTGCCACACCTTTGCATAGTGCCGGAAGCTTTACCTTTGTCACAGCGCTACCAGGTAAGCGCATGCAATGGATACCATATAGAACAGTGGCACTGCTTGAGTCACGGAGAAATGTTCCCACTGGTCCAGTACATGATTTGGCCCAACGATTTATGGGACGTCAGGTGAACGTGAGAGTACGTACCGATCATGAGGCCTGATGGACACGAAAGACCCAAAATTATTTCAGTTGGTTCATGCCATTAGTCCCGGAAAGTGTGCGCGCGCGAAACTACCAAGGATTATAGGGACGTGGTTGTTTTGAATGAGGGACGCCCCGACGGGCCGAGCATTTTGATCAATAATCCTCGTATGCAACTGCTTCCACTCATTTGGATCTTCGAACCAAATTGGAACCCTGGACAGTGAACCTGGAGCCCCCTACGATCTCGCAGGTGTGTGGCTTCATATTTTTCTCAAGCGCTACCGAGCTCCTGGTCCGGATGACCTCCACCTGCATTGTTCAAAGATTTGGGTGAAATCCTCAGTCAGCATTTGTGGGCTATTTCCCTACATCTGTGAGAAGCTGAACATCCTTGACAACTAAGGAAAACCTGTAACAGTATCCATTCTCAAACGAGGGGGCTCACAGGAGGGTTAGCTTGACCTCAGACGCAACGAGATTCTTGGCGTNCCTACATCTGTGAGAAGCTGACTATCCTTGACAACTAAGGAAAACCTGTAACAGTGTCCATTCTCAAACGAGGGGGCTCACAGGGGGGTTAGCTTGACCTCAGACGCAACGAGATTCTTGGCGTGACTTTTTTCGTTGCCTTGTGGTGGCTTTTGGGACTAGAGAGCAGCAAGCAGGATTCCGGCCTGCTAAGGGTTGCTTTGACCGAATCTTCACACTGCCAGATGCTAGAACAGCGTCATACGGATTAGCGATTAGTATTCCTGGGCTTCCAAGGCGCATTCGACTCGGTTGGATGGTATGTTCTCCTTAAGCGCATGCCCAGCAAGGTATGCCCCAAAAGTTTGTCAACATAATGAGTTTTCTGTATTATTATATTTCCAGGTGTGCGAAACTACACAGCTTTCTTTTGGGGCGAGATGGCTCAAGTGGCTAGGACGCGAATTTACTGACCGGAAGGTTCGAACTCGACCTTTGCCTCTCGACTTCCCCTGTCTGGGCTTGGGCAGGCTGGCAGTATCCCAGCCCTCGTGCTTTTTTCGGGCAGCCAGCTAGCTAGGCACCGGAAGGGTGTTACAGCTGAGAGAGATTTTTACACAGCTCTCTCCGGAAGCTCATATACACAAAGTGGTATCCTTCGAAGATGCCCACTCTATCACTATAAGATTTCGTGATGGACGAGATCAAGGACAAACGCTGAAATGTCTCCACTATCCTGATGTTCAAATGGCTGATGAGGAAATTGTCCTTGTCTTCGAAGGCGAAAACAAGGTACAAATGTTTCAGAATAACTTGGTAAACAATCGGTAGTTTTTATTTGGACAACGTTTCGCTTTTGAAACAAAAGCTTCATCAGGGCAAGTGAACAGGTCACGAAATTGGCCAGGTTATAAGACAGATGGGGAGCCTATCAGTAAGTCCTCTTCACACTAGATCAGTGTTGAGTGTCAATTAACGGCTCTTGTTGGCTAGTGTGGGTGCCAAAATCTTGAATTGCTGGGTTGGAGGAGTTTCAAATTAGTTCCAATCGCTTTTCGTTCCTTAATCTTCCACTTCAGGGTGCTTCACTTGATGATTCACCTCGGGTGCCATTGGTAGATTTTCCTTTGTGGGGTTGTGAGTGCTCCGACAATTTAGTTTGAGGGGTTTTTAGGTCAAGCGGAATTCAGATGACGACCACTCTTCCTTCTGATGACCGCACACCAACACGTGTCAGCTCGAGTGACCCAAGACCGTTCTCCACACGCCTTCCATTCCGTTAACACTGGGATGCTTGGCGATTTCTACCGCCTCGGCGATCAGTCAGTGTGACGTAGGCCGTAGTCCTCGCCTCAAAACCTCAACATTTTCTAAGCATATTTTGTGTCCTGTGTGTGTTCCGCAATTGCCGAGTCTTTCAGTAACGCTTGATATCCATCTGCGTTTCTCGGCGGCCTGTTTATTTTTCTACTATGCTCTCCGATGTGTAGTCCCCTGACCGTCTGTCCTATATAGACCTTGGTGCAGTTGTTACACTTAATTTTGTAGACACAGTTCCTGGTTCTGTTTGCCGAGAGGCGATCCTTCAATTGCACCAGTGCAGAGCGCAGAGTGTTCCCCCTTTGGAAAGCTACTCTTATGTTAGCCGTGGTTAGAATTCTCCGAATGACCTCCGATGTCCCTGGTTTATATGGGATAACAGCGGTCCCGATCCATTCCCTGTTGGGTTTCCCTACCGGTACCAACACCCTTCGCAACTGACGCCTAATCAAGCTAGCTGGATATCCACTACCCCGAAGTTTGCTCTTTACTTCGATTTGGGCCGCTGTCCGATCAGCTTCTGTGCACATGGCCCTTACGCGCCTAAACATTGACGACGCAGTACTTGCGAATACCGACTTCGGGTGGGCAGACGAGTAGTTCAAAACTGCCCCAGTGTCGGACCGACACTGACCTGTTCACTTGACCTGATGAAGCTTTTGTGTCAAAAGCGAAACGTTGCCCAAATAAAAACTACCGATAGTTTAGCAAGCTCTTCTGAAACGATGGCTTCCCAATCGGTTCCAAACTTTTTCCAATTGACTGAAGGTACAGATGTTTTTGGTTGAACTGACCAGAGTCATCTCGCCCTATGCGATTTGCATGCACAAAGTGTAAGGTTATGCTTATGGACATGCAGTCAGTGGACGCACCGCTCGCAATCCATGGAGTGGCACTCGAAGCTGTGGAGAGTTTTACCGGTCTTCGAGGTCAACACAAATCGGTAATGCTCGGATTGCGTTTGACAATTCACGACGCCTATTGTGGCGAAGTAGTGTATCCATAAATCTCGATATATGTGTGTATCAGGCTACAGTAGGGGCAGTTTTGTTGCATTACAGTGGGGCTATGGCGTCTCCAGGTCTTCGACCACCGTTGCCTCAGGACCATAGCTCGTGTAGGCTTGTGCCATCGAATTCGCAAGGAGGCAATTAGAAGCAAGTGTTCGGCCGTGCAACAGGGGCTTCTGTCGACGTGTCCAGCACCAATGCTACGGTGGTAAGGTAATCTATTGCGCATGCCGAATCATCACTTGCTCATGATGACGCAGTTTGCAGAAGAGCACTATTCGTTTTCCCAATCCAGGGCGACGGAATTTGCGAGGTGGTCAACCTTTGGCCTGGTAGAGAGCAGTGCGAAAGCTCACGTCGGTGTGACTCGCCTTCCAGGACAGGGACCGTGTGTTTACCACTGTGCCTGTTTGGACGCTGCGAGATGTGGCCGCTAATCGATGTCAGTGGAGTTCCTTATGTCAGTTTCTATGTAAGTTGTCTGAATGGATGTTCGGAAATGTGGGGACCTAGGAATGCTAGGCTGGCAATGAGTTCCCTCCTCATCCGCTACCATTGTTTTCCTCACCATAAGGTCTTCCAATAAATTGTTGTTGAACAAAGCGGAACATCAATGCTGAACATTGATTCAATCCTGTCGATGCTGGTGCTGGTGATGTCTCAGACAGGGAAGTTACCAGTTATGCGGTGGGTCACACTTGCGGCGTCACTCTCTCGTTGTTTTTAAAATATGTTCGAATCAAGTAGGCTTCTCTGTTTCTGTCTTTTGGTTCAGTTTTTTGGTACAATCGCAGAATACACATTCCAGAATAACAGAAATATAGGAATTGGAAAGGCATCTAGAAGCGGAGATTACTGAACTTTAGCGTGCCTTATGATGTTCTGTTATGTGGCGACCGGCCGTTCTGTTCCCAATAGAATGGCTGAAGGTCTGTTTTGGCGCACGTTCCGCCCCTTCGAATTACGAGGTAGTGAGAACCAGTACTACACATACCCAACCACAACCATTCTAAGCTCTTTACTACAAACAGATACCGCGGGAATGGAGGACCAACCATCACCTGATTTCAGGAATTGAAATGGACAAAAGTCATTTTGCCGTGAGATTTTTGCGGCTTGCAGGTTGGTGGTGATCATGCCCTCCCGCCAGATTACCTGGTCAATTGTGGTGTGGGGTTCGCAATGGGCGTTGCATCCGTACTATTGATAATGCCTCACTCCAACATGATGCTCAAGCGTGTTTGTCTCGTCGCTGTTTTCGATTGTTGTCCCTAGGGTTTTGACGCTTTTCTCCAGGTTTCCACCTTTTCAGTACCACCTCGGCGTTCTTTATTAATGGGTGTATGTCATTTGCGCATCTGTATTGTTGATGGAGATAATGGTGTGGTACATCTAGCCCAACTGCGCCTCACAAGGACGCTGAACACTTCACAGCGTGAGATTCATGTTTTTCACTTTACAGATACTAGGGAAGGTAGACGATTCGACTCCGGCGGTTACACGACCCAAGGCAGAAACTGGTTTTTATGTGAATGTCCTCCTGTTGTCAATGCCGTCGATGCCAACATTGCAGGACAAAACAACCATACGGGCGGAGAGTTCTGATCGCGACAAGGTTCCGCTGAGGAAGTACATAAAAATCCTGGCGTTGTCCAAGACAAATGAACGTTTCAAGGCAATTGGTGGGCCATGGAATCCTGATCTAGACGGTCAAGATCCTGTTGGTAATAGCCAATCTTTGATCAACGCGGCAATAAGGATCTGTAAGGAGCAACTAGGCCTTGATTTATCCTACTGTACACAATGGTAAGCTCAGTTAACTTGAACTCGTGTTATTCCGTTTCGTGCCATTTGCTTCACATGATGTCACGGTCACTTCACCACCCTCAATAAGGAGTGCGGTCCATCCCGGCCGTTCCTACCTTTGTCAGCAAGTCGAGCCGTCATTATGTTCGAATATTATGAATTCCCACCTTTTACTGTTGTGTTTCGGTACTTCTACCTGCCCATCTTGCAAGCCTGCATGTGAATCGACCTTAATAATTGGACGTTTGAACTAGTGTGTCACACTTGGTTGCTCTTACTGCTTCCGCGGTAAGCTTAAAGCCTATTTCCTTGATTTTATTTCGTACGTAACTGGTTTCACTTACAAGCTTTCAGCGAACACTACAATGCTGTGCACCAAGGGAACTCCGTAACCCCACGTATGTAAACCATATGTTGCAAGTCATGTGGTTGTCGAATGCTTTTAATTAAGGGTACCACCACATCCACTGACATACAACACCTAGTTGTCCATGCCTCGGCAATCATCCACTAGATAAATGAACTAGGTAAATGAACTGGCTAGCGTGTGGAGAACGGTCTTGGGTCACTCGAGCTGACACGTGTTGGTGTGCGGTCATCAGTAGGAAGAGTAGTCATCACTTGGATTCCACTTGACCTCAACCCCCCTCAAACTAAATTGT
>NW_008751892.1:173325-175230 GCF_000715545.1 Opisthorchis viverrini | reverse complement strand
TCACTTGGCCTGATGAAGCTTTTGTGTCAAAAACGAAACGTTGCCCAAATAAAAATAAAAACTACCGATTGTTTACCAAGCCCTTCTTAAATGATTTAATAATCGTTCAGCTGTAACACATTTGGTGACCGGCTGCCATGCCACCCAAAGGAAGTACGAGGGCTGGGATACCACCAGGTTGCCCAAGCCTAGACAGCGGAAGGCAAGAGTCAGAGGTCGGTTTCGAACCAGGGGCCTTCCGGTCAGTAAATTCGTGCTCTAACCACTGAACCATCTCGCCCCCCTAATATGATAAAAAGATGAGCTTTTTGACCGCGCGTGATGGTGTGTGATGTCAGCAAGCTTCTACTGAGATTAGAACGGTCAGCTTGAAGCAATACTTGAAGTATGTTTGAATCAGTCGGTTAACCCAATGCAGGCGTGTTTTTTTGGACATAGCTGTGCGGCAGTTGGGCAGTGGTGTTGCTACCAGTGGTGTTGATGGTGACTGCTTCTAACTAACTAACTCCCCCAACAAGGGATGTTCCAGGAGTTTGTGAACATACTCCGGTCCCCATATTCATATACTTCGGAGCATGTAAGGGTGTGCGATGAACTGCTTCAGAGCCCCCCTTTCACAAAGTGGCGCCCAATGAAGATGTCCACTCCCCGTTCTTGTTCAACCTCGTCGTCGAAAGAAATAAAGGAAGCGTTCAGCTGTAGCACCCTTCCAGTGCCTAACTGCCATGCCACCCGAAGGAAGCACGAGGGCTAGGGTACTGCCAGGTTGCCCAAGCCTAGACAGGGGAAGTCGAGTGGCGGAGGTCGGATTCGAACCACGAACCTTCCGGTCAGCAAATTCGCGCCTCGTCGTCCATGAATTAATAAGGTGGACGCTGGAAGTCTTCAAAACCCCGGTGTTCAAGCCGTTGTTGGTGAGAACCCTTCCGATCTGGAGTGCGTGCAGTCTCCGTTGAGGAACCATCTTTTACATCTTCAAAATGCAGAGTCGTGCCTCAACGTGCGATTTCTCAACATGCCCGTTGCAACTAAAGGATAGATACGGGTTTGTAGAGAATTACACGTTTCTCGGTAGTTGTACTAGCTCTGACGGAAGTTTATGTGCTGAAGTCAGGCGGTTGATCTCGAATGCCCGAATCATGTTTGTTAATGTACGTCTTTTGTGGTGTCAAAAAGGCATATCACTGGGACTCATGGGTCGTGTATACTGGGACATAGTAAGAACCGAATTGTTTTATGGTTGCGAGGCAGCCTCTGCAAACAGATGTGGAACGTCTTCAGCTTTTTGACCACCGATATCTCAGAAGCATCGCCAGCGTCAGGTGGCGTCAACGGATTCGTAATTAAAAATTACCGGAGCGAAGCATTAGTCATGCTGTCAATGATAATGGTGAATCAAAATGTGGATGTTCGGTTGCGCAGCAGGTAATTCGGTCGCGATAAACGTCCACCATCTTCAACCACAGTGGTTTGGACATGCGCTTCGCATCTCAAAACATTACCGAGACGAGTTTCGTTCTCAGTGCCCCCCCCCCCAGAGTGGCGCAAACTGCGAGCGGGTAACGTGTCGCTTTGGAACGGTGTCGTTTTGGAACACATTTGTGGACTCTGATCACGCGCTCGTCCGGAGTCGCTTCGCCCTACGTTTCCCGGGGCCGCGTAAGGTGCGGACAAATCGCATGGCAACTGAACGACTGGCATACCCGGATGTCAGACGAACTTACAAGAATCGTCTTCTAAAGTCTCTTCCAAGTGCTCCACCATCAGATGTGAACCCATACTGGGACGAGATTGCCACCTCTTTGCATAGTGCTGGGAATTTTGCCTGTGGCACGACCCAACCAGGCGCACTCAAGCACTGGATATCAGACCGAACGGTGGCACTACTTAAATCTCGAAGAAATA
>NW_008751892.1:160293-171608 GCF_000715545.1 Opisthorchis viverrini | reverse complement strand
GAATGATGATGATGATGATGATGATGATGATGATGATGATGATGATGATGATGATGATGATGATGATGATGATGATGATGATATGATGATGATGATGATGAACGTGTCGCTTAGCAGAAGTCATGAAACAGATAACGATGAGTCTAAGTGTTGGTGCGGTCTGCCTTCCAGAATGGGGTCCTCGTGACCCCCTGTACTTGATTGGGACATTGCAAGAAATGGTGGCTTTCGTGTTGTCAATTTCTCCAGATTTTCTGGCTAAGGGCTTGGAGATGTGGGCTAGCGTCAGGTGCTTCCTCACCAAATCTTTCGTTTTCGATGCAGCAGCTTGAATACAATTGAATGAAATGTGTGGTTGAACGGCGGTGAAGTATGAGCGCCAACACTGATGTTGTATCTGATGATGCTGGCGTCGCACAACCACTTTTCATGCTAACGAGCCTCACTTAAGTTCATTCTTTCCAAAGGAAACCATGGGTGAATTGATGTTGCCGGCTCGCCTATTGCATTGCCTGGTTTCGGCGAATCAGTTGATTTCTTCCAAGTGACCTCCCAGACCACGGGTATCATCCCTCGTATTTGATGACTAGCGAAAGATGAGTGGTTACTCATAGGCTTATTGGGTTTCTAATTCGAATGCCGTCTGCGCACCGGCTGTCTATATAGCGTTGCTATAACGTGAAACCCAGAAAGACAGCGTATACTTTAGGCCCAGGGTGGTTAACTGACATGTCTCTATTCACGGATGTCAAGTTACAAACCTCAGATAACATCGCACTGGCGTGTAAACTTGCTAGCGTGGATGTGTTCCGGTTCACCTGGCGATCAGTCACAGAAAAAATTCTGGTGTAGAGCTAATCGGGTCCGATTTCATGGTCTGTCAAAACACTACCGAATAACCGCTTCGGTGATTTTAACTCGTTCATCTAATCAACGTTAATCCTAGTGGTAAATAAAACCAACAATTATACTCTGTCACATTGTGAGGAGTTTTCGGCTTTTTTCATTCTGTGCCGAATGCCCTCTGTTCGGCTCGGTACGGTATACCTAATCATAAATTTTCACTGGCGTTATCTTCAACAACAGTGCACCAGTGGTAAATGCGGATGCATACAACATCGTTGAAGAATGCCCTAGTAAAGAGTGGAATGTGGGGTAAAAAAGGCTGAGGCCTTATATATAAAGAAAAGGATGCAGATCACAACATTTGTGAATCCTATCGAAGTGGAACACCGTCGGATGGACTGACCCAACGGGCTTCTGCGAACCTCATTAAAGGTAGGACCAGCGTACAACGGCACACAGGCTCTAGCTGGGTTGTTCGGTTAGTTGTCATTTCTTTTAGGGTTTCTAATCCCTTGAAAGTGAATCGCATGTATCCCAACCAGGAAGGCGCGAATACATCACAGCACTGTATTTGACAGTAGATGCCCTCCTCTCTCATTGTCCACTCCCCACGGGCCTTTCACCAACAAAAGATCAGGGTACACAGCAGTGTTTCTTGTGGTGGGCGATGTTTTGCTATGCTTAGTACATGTCACAGTTGTTTTAGCTTGATAAGTACGTTTTCCTGCCATTCTGGATCCGATTCTCATCACTTACCTGCTTACGCACTGCATTGCGGACACGCGGCAACCAGCAGCGCCTGTCATATTGCAACGGCGTATCTGAATTTTTCGAATGTCGGAGCCGAGTTTCACACCCGTCCAATAAGACATTATTGCATTTGCCTTGTAAATACAGCCTTTTGACTGCAGTGGAATTCACCTCTGAAGCCATATATGAAACAACCTCACAAGTATTGCGCCTTGACAGTGCTTGCATTAATTTATTCTGTCACAGTACGGTCATGGTTTTGCAGATAAGTAAAGCGGTCATCAAACTCATTTTCCCGTCCCCGAAGCTTCGGGGGTGGGACACGAGGACTGAGTCTCCTGGAGCAACACTTTTACTCATTTTTACGCATTTTCTAGCAAGGGATTACATCTAAAATTCTATTCAAAGTAGTGCGAACCGATCGTTGTCAACTAACAAGACAGTGTCCGTGTAGTCCTGTTCTGCTGGTCCTTCTGTGGGTACAAGTTTGATGCCAAGATCCTCAATCTCTCAAAATATTTTTATACATTTATTGGAACGTGTAATTCTAACCTGTTGATAGTGTCGCTGACGCCCATATTTACCTCGTCTTGAAAGTATACTTTTGTGGCTTCTGCGGCATCAGTTAAGGGGGTAATACCTAAGCACCCTCGTAGTCCCACATCACAGGCTGTTCAGGGACGTGTGGAACACAGTGAACTTGGAACTAATCATCTCCCTTCGCTGGTTTACAACAACTGGCTGATCGGAACCGTCATTTATTGGAACGTGTAATTCTAACCTGTTGATAGTGTCGCTGACGCCCATATTTACCTCGTCTTGAAAGTATACTTTTGTGGCTTCTGCGGCATCAGTTAAGGGGGTAATACCTAAGCACCCTCGTAGTCCCACATCACAGGCTGTTCAGGGACGTGCGGAACACAGTGAACTTGGAACTAACCATCTCCCTTCGCTGGTTGTACAACTCCGGCTGATCGGAACCGTGAAAAGTGCCTCCGTATGTCAATCATTTCAGTCCCTTCAATTAAGTGCATGCCGCGCTTGGCTATAGGCAGTCCTGCTAGTGCCGCATTCATCTGCTATACAAGTTTCCAAGTAGTCAGTCGGACTCCACAGTGGACGTGAAGCGCAATCCCCAGACAGGACGTTGTCGACCCTCGATGGTGGTGACGGCACCCGGATCAGTCAGAATTTCTTTCACATATCTGCCAGGTCACAAGTCTGTTATCAACTCGATTTCTGCTTTACGTGTACTCGGACCGAGTCAAAGCACCCTAACTAGTGGGCGAAATTTGCCGGTGTATGGATACAAGTACACTTTTCTCACTGGTGTTCATCCGTACGGCTACTTTTACTATCCACTTTTGGTGTCCCGATTGACACGTGCTGATCGTATTGTTTGGTCATCTCGATTGTTTATCCGCTCTCTAGGCACCGCTTTTTGGAGTTCCGATATAGCCGTACGGAAGGTTCGTCTGCGCGTCCAGCATCAGTACTATTTCCGGGTTCACAGTTATGGGGGCGTTCATTTCCCGAGTCAGCTAACAGCAAATCAGCGACACCAAGCAAACCCTACCATCGGATCGTGGTTTACTTTTTACCGGATATTTGGTCATTAATGCCCTCTACGGGTGATTGGGCAAATGTCAAGAGGTCAATGGAGAACGCGCTTTCCCGCAAACTACATCAACTATTCCCAATGTCTCAGGTGGAAATCAATGCTCTTTCAGATGCCACTTCTACTGGTGCGTCCTCGGATGATGCAAAGAACACGTCAAATCCAACCACATGTCCTACTGGAGTGACGGCGACCACTTTGGGAGATACTACTACTACTTCTACCGCTGGGGACTCGCAGAACAATCCAACTGCGGCTCAAAAACTGGATCAATCAGGCGGCATGTTGGATACTAGTTCAAAGGAGATAGGTGACGAAGGACTCCAGTCCCCTACACGTGCAGTGGCAGGTGACAAGAACACTTCAAGTCAAGAGGTCAAGAACCGTCACCGTCATTTGTTTGCATGTTCCGCGAAATCCGTTGGTTTATTTGTGATTATACGCTTTTTGAAGCACTCACTGGATTACTAATCCTCAGCCCTTCCACACTATGCTTTAGGTGGAAGGTTATGCGTTTATCTTTTTGAACAGTGATGTGAGACGAACCGATCTACATCTTAGTTTTGACGTTATTTGACTCAAAGTTCAGGTCTGGTTAGATGTAATCTTGTGCACTCATACTGAAATGGAGGGTCGATGCCGGTGGGCTCACCGGCAAGATGTTGCTCTGGGTTGGGTAGTGTTCAAAGATGTCCGATTTCTGGTATAATCCTTTACAACTTTACCATAACCAAAGGTTTTTAAAACGCATATTGCCAGTGTATCATTGGTACAACGAGTTGGTTTTTCATACGAAACTCGGTTTCTAGTGCTATAAGAACATCAGCATAGTCGTGGTTCATTGTGTTAATTAACGAGACATTCATTTCCCGATGGCTCCTCTCCTACTGGTTGTTTGAATTCTTTTTTTACTGTTTTAGTGTGCTGCTTCAGAGAAATCGTCCATCAAGAGTCACGATGAAATTAATCTCTCTGCAATGAAAGTGGGTTAGAGACAACTTTCCATTCGCTAACTTGCTAGGTATCTGAGCTACGTGAACAGTTAAAAGTGCGAAATCTTCCTGCCGATGGTATCAAAGCTCAATTGCTCAGTCGCCTGAAGACGGCTGTGGAAAAAGAGGCCGAACAAGCAAGAAAGGAAGAAGAAGAACGTTAGTTATCTTTCACGTCTATCTTTTTGCGTGTTTTCTGCTGTCGTTTATCAGTCTGTGTTGCACGAGCGGTGCTTATGTACGGTTGGCTGTCCTGTCATTTTTAGCTAGCAAAGGACATGGTTCATTCTGAACTAATAATGATTACCATAACTGATGGTACACTTGAGAATAATGATTACCATAACTGATGGTACACTTGAGATCACCTTAACAGAATAGCACCTTTCCTGAGATCTGTACAGTTTAGGGCAATTACGAACAGGGTTCAGGGTGAATGTTTGGAGATGGAAATTACCTGGAGTGGCTAAGGCCGGCTTCGGGACCAGATGGCCCAGGTGGTTAGAGCGCAAATTTACTGACCGGAAGTTCCGTGGTTCCAACCCGACCTCTGTCACTCGACTTCCCCTGTCTAGGCCTGGGCGACCTGGCAGTATCCCTCGTGCTTTCTCCGGGTGGCATGTCAGCTAGGCACCGAAAGGGTGTTACAGCTGAACAATTATTATTATTTATTATTAAGGCCTTCTTCTTTCTCCACCGTGGAGCTTCATTTCAATGATTTGGCGTTGTGGGACAGTTGAGTACAAATGTCCTCATACTGATGGTACTGCAATGAGATACTATCAATCCATTTTGATGGCACTGGCTTGTGAAATTATGCCAGCCTAAATTTGCAGTACTCTGTCGGTCTCATCTGATCGAGAAACCTTCCCCCAGATCAACCAGCATTCCCGGAAGCTTGTAAGGAACCTTACGGTGCTTTTTCTGCACATCCAACACCAAAGAAAAGAAAGAAAGAAAGCCTTCAGCTGTAGCACCCTTTCGGTGCCTAGCTGCCATGCCACCCGAAGGAAGCACGAGGGCTGGGATACTGCCAGGTTGCCCAAGCCTAGACAGGGGAAGTCGAGTGGCGGAGGTCGGACTCGAACCACGGACCTTCCGGTCAGTAAATTCGCGCTCTAACCACTTGGGCCATCTCGCCTAACATCAACATCCAACACCAAGTATTGTCGAGATCAGTGTCCGTGATACACTGGCCTGGCAATGACAGACAACACTTTGGACGTCTGTCTGAGACAGGATTGCTCGGCTGCTCATACACTGCCCATGCGTGACAATCGGCTACCCGTGAAAGGAGGAAAGCTCATCGCCGCGAAGTTGTTTATTAGAAAACACCAATTAAAGTTACAGACTATGCAACAGGAAAGTCAAACTCTCATACGCACCTTGTTTTTAAAAAAACAAATATTCGACTTCTTCCCGAGCGAGTCTTTTTGAACTTACCTGGGTATTTGTTGACTTTCACGCAATTGTAAACGAATGCTGTAGAGCACTTCCGCAGATTCCGTACTAAATCCCACCTTTCATTAGATCAATTAGGAGTTACAGGAACGCCGCATGCCCCATCGTTAGTATCCACCGTTACACCCGAATTGCATGAATCGCGACCTTTTATCGGCTCCAGCGACGGACTCCGTGCACCAAATGGACTGACAATGAAGTCCTTAAAGCACCAAATAGTGGTCGTTATGAGGTTAGTTGAATTCTGTATCATTTGGTGAATCAGTTAACGAGCGAGACTCCTCAGTAATCTAATCGCGCAAACGTCATTCTGAACATATGAGACGGGCAATTTAAGATATATTTAGTAGTCCTGCCCACGCTTAATTCAGTGGATGTCGTCGGATATAAAGCTTACTTAAGTTGTCCAGCAGACATCACAAGGATTGCATCCCTCCTTCCCAACTCAAATAGGGGAGCAGCTCTGGAAACGCGTGGCTTAACTTGAACTGGATTTCATCTGGAACGAGAAAAATGTACCATCGTAGTGGGATGTCTCTACAGTAATTCTTCAATGCCACGGGGCCACCACAGTGTCCTGTACGTAGGGCTACACAACACGACATCCGTTGGTGCATATGACAACCAAACTTGTTTCCATCCTGGGTGAGGGTGCTCAGACCTCATCTCCGCCTTCAATACGTACTAGAACAGCTCCACTGCATTAAGCTATGAGCAATGGCTATCCTTTTTGATACAAGGCTGCTTCCGCCCCCGTAGTTTGTCCGACATTGTCACAGTGTCTAACCATGTCTCTAATAAATGTGGCCAAATGGCATGGATAGACCTTCATCGAAATTTGTCATGTTTCTTATCACAAAACACCGGTTTAATTTGGACAATGTCGTCGATGTGATGGAAAGATCCCTACGAGCCTTTGTCTGTGCGGTCGAGGTGCTCCCATGACGCTTGCTTATGCACATTAAGTACGGGGATGATGTAGCTGTTCTTGAACCGGCCCTGATGAAGCTAGACGCTACGACGATCCAGCCATGCATTGAGCATGCCGAGTCGTCTCTTCGAGGATGCTGTTTCCCATGCCTAATTCGTCCTGGTGCAAGCATAGAGATAGTCAGTCGTTGATCTGGTAGAAGGGCACGTTCGGGATCAGACACGCCCTCCAGGATGTAGGTCGCGTGTTTCTGTTTGCCTAGGACACTGCAAGATGTGGCTGCTAACCGATTTCCTTGTCGGTATCTACCCAGATCGTGTGAGTGTCAAAGTGTGGATACCTCGGAACCTTCCTGGTGGTCTCCCCTTGTATTTCCTTAAAATTAAGTATAGCTGTACGTCATCGGTTTTCAGCACTGATGTGTTGTCGATAACGATGAGGATAAAGATAACTTCAGCTTGAGATTATTTTAATGAGACTAGGATCCACAACCCTATAGTGCCTTCCATACCCTCATGCGAATCGGACTTTGGTCCTTGTGGGTAAATACTTTCATTGCTTAACTATCAGTGCTCCTGGATCAATTTTTTGCTTACGTTGGGAACCGAGAAGGCGATGCTCAGCCATGTCGAATGGTTGCCGGGAGGGGTAACTGGTGCGATATTTGAGCTGATCGTACTTCAAAGACTGCATCCTGTGGAATGCAAAAAACGTCGCTCAGATAAACATGCTACCCTATCAGTTAAGCCTGTCAAATTTTCATCGTTCGACAGCAGTGGGCATCGTGCGGTACACTAACGGTTTGGTCTACCAATGACCCAACAGTTTTACTTGTCGTTTTGTTCTTGGGTGCCTACTTGTTTGACAACCAAGCAAAAATAGCTCGAGTTGGCCCAGTGGCTAGGGTGCGAATTTACTGACCGGAAGGTCCCTGGTCCGTACCCTACCAGTGCATTCCGAATGCTCCTATCTAGACTGGAAGTATCTCGACTCTCGTGCTTATTTCAGGTGGCTTGGCAATTAGGCACCGAAATGGTGGTACAGGTGAACCACAAAAATGGCTAACGGCTCATGAACGTTTTCTGCAATGTCAGCGTAAGCCTACAGCTGTACTCATGCACCAATGCAGTACTTTGGCGCGTGCCTACTCACTGACAGCTCGAGTAAATAGCTTGGCATATCTAACCGTGCTTTTCCGTTATGCAACTGAAAGCTGTTGAAATTTCAGCAGGTGAACAAGTTTTGTGTCATATTAGATTAGTAAGCTCAGTAAAAGACCAGCCAGTGAATCATGCATTTACGAGATACACTCATTTGCAAACAGATTTTGGTTTTGCGAGGGTCTCACCTGGAACCCAGCTTTTGCTCTCGTTTGTGATGTTTCCAGGCAAATGAATTTGCTGCACTAGGCCGCCTCATGTTTCAGTCGCTACTATATTCGAGATATCCCGATACATGTATATTCTTAATGCACTACTCATAAGGTTATCGAAGAATTTTCAGCAACCTGAATGCATTTGCGAGATTTTTAGCAAGCGCTGATTAGTCACCACCATCATTGACAGAAGTACATTTGCATAATGGTTCTTAACTACTGAACAATCGGGAGTGAAGAAAGAAAAGAGTGGAGTAGTGTAAAGAAACCTTATATCCTTGAGAAAAACAATCAAGATTAAGGTACCTACATCCTTGGGGAGCACCAAACTGAACAGCTTTGAGTATCTTGTCGGAAAATGTTATTTGTTCCGTTGAGGAAAATGAAATAGAGTTTGAGATAGTTCGGGCTTTTGGGGCACAAACTATCAGCCAGAAGGTTCGTGGTTCGAACCCAACGCAACCCAGTTCGACTTCCCGCACATGGTCTTGAGCAACCTGGCAGTATCTCGCTTCTATTGGATAGTGTTGAAGCTAGTCACTGGTAGGGTATTAAAACTGGACGATCATTATTATTTATTATCACTTAGGAAACAACGTAGCCCAGATTAAATGAATGAAAAACGGAGAAACCAGTTGACAGCTACAAAACGCGAAAACCATGACAAGAAAATAGTAACGCGGAAGGCAGGTTTCTTGTAAGTTCTTTTAGACAGTGAAATCCTGGGCAGCATTTTTGAGGACCCCGTCTCCATGAGAATTTTATTGTGCGGTTCAGTGGATTATTGAGACAAAAAAGGCGCGGGCACATCATTGAGGACGAAATTTTCCTGGAAAACAGTTTCGTGGGATCCAGAAATGTAAGATTTGATACGCTTGCTTTTGATGAACTTGTGTATTTGGACAGTGTTATTCAACACCTACACAGTGCTTCTTGAGCAAATCTCCTCGCGAGATTAATTTCATTCATAAGGTTATTGGGAAGGATCGAATTGGTCACGCTTCAAGTGCATGTATAGAGCAATTTTAATGAATTTGTGGCAAAATAACTGACGTAACCATCGTGGGCGTTATACCACGTGATGTAAAGCGGACGAAATATTTTGTTCGTAAGGAAATATCTCCGGTCTTTCTCCGATTAAAACCATTTTTGTCGTTTCCCAAGGGTGATCTTTATACGTGCTTAGGGTCAACTCAACTTCCCGTTGAGTTCTGATGGTTTACGCTAAGTTTACATCTAGATTCTACGGTCAACTATCATTCACTCATAATTTTGAAGTGGCGTTGGAGTTATCCAGAGGAAGTACCATCGGTGGGTTGGACGATTCCAGCAACAAGGCGTTGTTCGCATTGATCATGTTCCAGTAGTTCAGGTATTCTGCATGTATACCAAGATGACGGAGTCTGAATGACGATGCACTGACTCCGCTACACTACTATGTGTTGCCTGCGTTGTTTCTAGCTGCGTCTTCAAATCTTGTTTCAGGTAAAAAGAAAGAAAAAGAGATGCAGGAGGCAATGGCTGCCAAAGAAGAAGAAGATAAGAAGCGTGAGTTGTCAAAACCGACGGTTGAGATACCGGCTACCCCCAAAGCTGATGCATGCATCGCCTTACGCAACTATCCGTCGATTATCGTTCAAAAGCGCCTTACCGATGACTACACACTGCAAACGGTTAGCCTGGATGTAAGTCCTGCGAACTATATTCTTTTGTGATTTTGCACCTTTATAGTCACGCTCTTACTCGCCTACTGAATATCAGGAGTGAGGTTTCGCTTCTATTTACATGTTGCTTTTTATGTTGATGTGCATTAACTTGGACACCTGCTAAAGTCACCAAATTGCTGTTGGTTGCGTACTCAGAATTGAAGACTACTTGTCTTTCTGTTAAGGATTACACCATAATGGCACTCTGTTTTGACGGTTGTACACACGAACCACAACAGCGGGTTCCACAAACCGGACTTCGCAAGTAGAATGATCTTTTAGGAAGTGGACGAATGCTGGTCGAATTCCGATGGATGCCATTAACACTTAGTGAAGGAGGATCTTGTGTTTAAAATTGTCGGTACTCTTGGAACGAGTAAGTGGACCTAGATCCAATACTGTTTAGTACCATGTTTCCTAGGAGAGGACAACCTTTCGGCACCATCGGGTGTTCACCGACCGCAGAATACGGGTCTGGGAAGTTTGTCAGCAGTAGCGCTCTGGAAGAATTGCGAACGCAAAACAAACCAGTCGGCCAAATGAAGACTGATTCAACATTCGAGACTGGGAATTAAGCGTTTGACTGTCTTGAAACAAAGTTAGATATCACAGCAATCCATCTTCCTGATCGAGATGATGAGCGTGATTCCACCCCGGGAGGATTTTTAAAGCGGCTTGCGATCACAAGACCGATTGAGAGAAGTGGCAACTGAGGAAGGAGCGAAAATGGGAACAGTCAGTCTCTTCTTTCACTTATCTGTAACACTGACACAAAACAAGCACCTCTCAGTGTATGACCACTCAGAACTCCTTTCCGATTCCCGCCATCTGCTTTGGCCATTTGATTGGCCTCGTGCTCGATTCAAGTGGGAGGTGGAATCACAAACAAAATTAAACTTTGGAAGCAAAACGAATTACTAGGTGTTGACTGACTTACTCCGCCTTGCTGCGGAACGACTCATTCTCCCCGCACGTGCACAGCACGGGAAAGAAATGCCAACGGAATCCCGAATATCTACTCTCGTTCCTGTTTACCTAAAGGGTGTCAGATTTGAGTGAGATAATAATCGGGGTTTCAGTTTAGTCACCATGACTTCCGAGTTGCTGACATCTGTCATCTTATGCAGGCTTACTGGAATTAGCCAGTGGTAGAGTTGTGAAAGTGAATCAGGATTCCCTCCGGGTCATGGATGCATTGATCACATCTTCACCTTACGACAAGTTATCGAATACCACTTAAGTATCTTTCTTGGTCTAAATGTTGCGTTCAACGCAGTCGGACTATGTCTCTCCTTCAAAGGCGTGTGGATATTTTCTTCACACTTCCCCAACATCAGTGAGCGTATGAAAGTCATCACCAAAGGTGATGTCCGTCTGGACTGCCGCTTGTCACCTTTCCTGTCCAACTTCATAATCGGATTATTCATTGAGGGAGCGTTTGCCATATCTTATACTTCTTGTATGGAACTTCTTCCAGGTTCGGATCCCATCGAGATAGAAAGTACGCTGAATAAGCTAGACTTTGTTGCCTGGTGTCTGGTATGCATTAAGCACCTTCCAAGTGCAAAGCGCTGTTACATGGCTGAGTGAGCGCACCACCAAAATTGGTCACGATGTCTGAAACGCTGATAATGGA
>NW_008751892.1:150211-160274 GCF_000715545.1 Opisthorchis viverrini | reverse complement strand
AATTGGTCACGATGGCTGACCCGCTGATAATGGACCGATTTATTGTCCAGAAACGATAAAGCCCGTTCTGCTTTCAACTTTGGCACCTCTGGAGTCGACACGACATTAACATTCCGGTGAAAGACGGGTTCCGCAACGCGGCAGTGCGTCCGGTCTTGCTTTGCGGCTATGGAGCCCGGCTGACGTGCTTTGAGGATAGTTCAGTTCGTTTTTCAGCTCACAAAAGATGCACCGAAGGGCAGTTGTTCCAAATGCTACAACGTCATTCACCGAGTTGATGAAAATAAGGGAATTAGGCACTTGTTGGAGGTGATGGCCCAATCCATGCATTGACGAGAATGGATCTGTTCGTCCACTACGGCAGGAAGTGAGAGCTACGCAGTAAAGACAGTATTTTGATACAGTGCCACCTTGTGTCAGGATCACTAACCAGTGGTGTGACTCATCGCTGCTGTTCCCATCCAAGAAGACGGCAGTTATTGGCACATCTGAGTTGATTGGTGAAGGCCTTCACGCTTTCTTGCCAGGTCGTCTTCAGAGACCTTCATGCAGTGAACTCGTCTTTGGCCCATACAATAGAGCTGCTCGAACCGCAGCGGTGCGTACTGTACCCTTGACAGCCAAATGGCAAATTTTAGGGGTCGGTAGACGCCTTCCTGACTTTCCTGATTCGGGAATTGGTTTAGTCCTTTGCCATTTCACCAGGACTTACGCAGCTGTCCGGATAGACGGAGTTATCCACGATATCAATCGGTTCATCTACACCCTGGGGTTTATTCAACCCTGTATATCATTAGCACTCTACGCGTACGTGTGAAACGCTTGTCGAACGTCCAGGGACTATTTCAACCCCCGAGGAACTAAATGTTGGTAGACAAGATTTAAGTAACGCGTCTGTGAAGAATTTGAGGGCAACATAGAACAACCTCACCTGAGTGTTGCAAACGCAGGAGGAAGTTTGCCGTAGACTCATGAGTTGAGGCCTATGGTGCCCTCTTAAGAGATTGTAAATTAGAATGGATGTTTGCCATCTTCAGTATCTGACGATAGGGTAACAAGATGACTCGGTGGTTAGAGCGTGTGGTTTGAACCCAACCTCTGCCTCTCAACTTCCCCTGTCTAGGCTTGGGCAGCCTGCCAGTATTCCAGCCCTCGTGCTTCCTTCGGGTGGCATGGCGGTGAGGCATAGAAAGGTTGCTACAGCTGAACGATGTATGTACGTGATCTGACGATAAACGAAATGAAAAATAGATTTAGGGTCGAGAAAAGCGACCGTTACCTGTCTCGAAAAAAGTGGCGCACTTCCTGCTTATGTGCTGTCAGGGTGGGACCTACGGCAGTGAAGCATCAATGGTAGACACTGACGTTACACTGAATAATGAGAATGATGAAGGTAGGATCATGATCGATGCAACCTCGACCAGGACCAAACCCAAACTGTTTCCTGCTAACGTGGTTCTTCGGTGATAGGTCGGCCTGCATAGAGAGAGCAACTGGGCGCAAGGACTACTGGATGGACGCGTGATTTATAGTGTTGATTACGTTGTCTCGCACCCTTTTTGAATATCTGGAACACCGCTGAGGTACTCCAACCTGTCGGTATTCTCTCACCTGGAACCCAGCTGAATCTCCTTTGTGACGTTTCCAGGCAAATGAATGTGCTGCACCAAGCCGCCTCATGTTTCAGTCGCTACTATATTCGAGATATCGCGGTACATATATATTTGTAATGCACTACTCATAGGGTTGCTGAAGCTTCGTCGACAACCCACGACCGGTTTCGCCGCTCTTGGTGCTCTGGCATGATTTTCCACTTGTTATTAACACCTATCGTACCTGACCCATAAGGCAGCGAATTCAATGCGGAATGTCTTCTGATTTTCATTTCTATGTTTGCCACGGGGAAAGGTTAGGCGGTTAAACGGCTGCCGGGTCACCTTGGTGAGATATTTGTACGCTCAGTTGACCACACAGAAATGTTTAGTTCACAGCAGATAACTCTCCAGAGGCTTAGAAACCAGGTGCGGAATACTCCTGAGCAGACACATGGGATGGTCCCAAAGCGTTTTTGTAAACTGTAGCAAGCTTTATCGATTTATTCTTATCTCCAACTCATCTGCTTCGGTTGATACACATCAAAAATGCGACCACGTGAGATAGTTTACAGACAAGTAATTGCTTGAGTAACCCGCGGTAACCACCTGTACTTACAGTGTACACCGACGTCATCAGTGAATCAATGACCACCCAGCTCACTCCGTGTATTTTTACTTCGAAAGCTACCGATAGCTGGATGATTATAAGGATGATACATGTAAAGTAGGAAGCAGCAAGTAGGTTGAAGCTTCTGCGAACCGCCGATAGTTCAAGGCACCACTTTGTCTACCAGAGGTTTTATTTCGGATGCCGCTACATATCTACTCCATTCGGTTGTTTTTTGCACATGTCAGCAATGACAAGACTGAACGATTTGTCGCTGGACTGCACGATGTTCAGAACATCTCTCGAAATGGAACCAGACGGGATCTATTAATGTCGATTCAGAACCGTCTCGCCGACCGGGTGCACTTTACGAGAACGCAGTTTACGAATTGAGCCTGTATTTCATTGAGCCAGGCTTCAATACCTTTCCCAAGGGTAAACATCTCTCCCATCCGTCCTTTCAAAGACTGGAGGGTTTTGCAATAGTCTGTCCATATCATCCTTCGATATTGTTCTCATCCATAGTTAAACATTAGGTATTCTGTTTCTGGCAGTGGTTACTAGAGCGTGTACCACATCCGACTTGCGGATCACTGCGACGGTTTCTACTCGCTATAGAGACTGTTTGGAGGGACAGGCCAAATATACACCAGTGGACCAACCTAAGGGAGTCTCCTAAAGGACAAAACTTGGATCCTGAGTTTTTTTCCGTTTCTTGCGATTCACGTCAATCGGCATGTATCCGTAGCGACTGAGAAAGCCTTGATTCCTTAAATATAACTACGGCGGCACTTCATTTTGAAGAATTACTCAAATACACGTATTGTCGTCAGTTCTATTCAGTGCACTGTCACAACCGGTCTGTCCTCGGTTCCTGACCTTCACTGTAATAAGTTCTGTCGGTTCGTCAGCCAAACATCTGATCTTCCACCCACAGTTTATTGGCATCTTTTTTTACCTATCATTCTCCTTTTCTTTCGCCACCCCAGTCGGTTCTGGAATCGAAGTCAGACTTTATGGATGCAAGGTCATACGAGCTTGTTATTTGTGTCCACAATTTGTTCGACATGATCCGTCGGGACTTTATCTTCACACTTTTCCGAGCTCTCGTTACTGCAGGAGATCGTGGTATCCAGGCGAAATCTCGAGTGAAAAGGTTGGTCCTCGGTATAGCGCACAGAGGTCAAACGCCTAGGCATGGCACTATTATCTTTTCGCTGTTTGGTCGTTTTTACTTTTCCAGTATTCTACGATTCTAATTCACTTTCTTCCCTGTACCTGTTGTGAACAAAGCACTGCATCACTTAGAAGCACTACCTGCCTTAGTTATGTGTAGGTTTAGATATCTGTCTATGAGTTTTTTTTAGTAAAGTAAGCATATATGAAGAGTAGGATCGTAATATTGAGGAGCTCTTGGTTTCCCCTACTCAACATGTGATCTGGTTGCACGCAGCACTCCAGCCAAACTGGTCAGACTCGCAATGTCCGTCAGGCTATCAAGTTTCGTAGCTTCCACCTTGTACACTGAACGTTAAAATTTTCCCGTTTGCATGAGCCCAAACTAGCAACCAGTATCATCGCGTGTAGGATCAAGTTGTTAGAAAGCCAGAGAGTTTTTTATACTCCTGTCATCTTCATTCAATAATCCGTTGAATGTACATCTGCCTGTCAGGTGAACAACTTTCGCTGAATCCCGCTTTTTTGAATCTGTGAGATAGTTTTTGATCATTTAGACCACCATTCAACCAAACAGTAAAGCATCCCTGTTCAGGACTGATGTGTGGTCGATGATGGGTCGTTACCTCTGTTTATGCATATGCTGATGCCATCAAATTTCCAACTGGGACTTCAACCAATGCAAGTTTGGATTAACCCTATTGGTGATGAGACACCTGTAGCTGAATAGTGATGTTACCCTCCCCCCTCCGGAAGTTTCCTGCTTGCTCTCCCATTAGCATAGCGAATATGTATGGCTGATAGCTTTAAGTAGCTTTAAGGCGTGAACCTACTTCCCGGAATTTCCTTGAGGCGGGCTGGGGCCTTTAGGGTTATCTTCACGTGATCGTCGGAAAGCAATAGGAGGGCAGTGAAACAATCGTGTCCTCAAATACCATGGAAGCAATTTTCAATACCAGCGCTTTATTGTCATGTAACCATGTCAGTTTGAATGAAGCCCTGGTGTGAAAACGTTGGAGATAATATAAATAACCGTTCAGCCGTAGCACGCTTTCGGTGCTCAGCTGGAACTACACCCGAAGGAAGCACGAAGGCTGAGATACTACCAGGTGGCCCAAGGCTACACAGGTATCGAGATGCCCGTGGTGGTTTCGAACCACATGCTTGAGGTCGTACCTTGACCACTGATTGGAATCGTGTATCCAAAATACCATATCGCTCACAGTTAAGCGTTCCTACAGCCAATAAGCCATTCAGTTTTTCCACGATCCGGCACACGTCGGATTCTATGTATTCCTTTCGAAGGAAGTCCACTCATCCCAAAAGTGGGGCACAACGGACAACTCGCTTTGTGGGCCTGTCGCTATGAGTCATGCGTGTAGCTTACTGGTGGCGTAACCTGTTTTCAGCTGCTTGTTTAGGCTTGGGCCACCTGACAGTATTCCAGCCCCCGTGCCTTTTTGGGTGACATGACATCTAGGCACCGAAAGAGTTGCAGCTGAACAAACGAGCGGCCTTAGACATTTGGCTATCTTTACCTGGTTTTCTTCGTGAATTTATTGAAGACTGACTGGTTCATCCCATATCCAATCTTCCTGCAATGGTGCGGTATGCAGACATAGACTAACCCCGAACCCTGCACTTTGTCCCATCTTAGGTAACCTTTTTCTGAGTCGTTAAACATAACTTTTGAGCAGTGATTTAACAGCTGGCAGTTTACATTTGGTATGTCGATACTATTTTCATTTTATGGGACCCTTTAAGCCTCACTGATTTGGCACATTCTGCATCCAGCTACAGTACTAGAATTGAATCGTATGGCAGTCTCCACTTTCTTGGCGAAGCCTTAACAAAAAGATCAGATGGAACACTACAGGGAAGCGAGAATAGCAGACAAACTTATCCCATCCAGTACACGAACTTCCGTGGCATCGTTGGTATGGCATACAAAGCCTCTGTTGAATAGGGTCCTCAGGAGCTGCATTCAGTATACTCTTGAAGCAGAACTGAAATTAGTTACAAAAGTCATAGTGGAGAGTAGATTCCCAAAGTAGTTCATAAGTGGCAGAACTCACTAACAAAATTTCGGTCCCCATATAGTTCTTATTTTAGTTTACATATACTCCCAGTTTGTAAGCAACAATGCTTGTGAAACTCGCACGTCACCCGATAGCTTTCTTATGGATACTATTCAGTGCAGCGCAGCCACTCCGTCTCATAGGTCTATCCAAACTCTATGAAGGATGCAGACGGTACACTGGCGAATGTGTCCAACAGCAGAAGCTGCATTGTTTAGGCCACGTACTGCGCATGCCGAACCATCATTTGTCAAAAAGTGCTGTTTTCCGTGCCCGATTCGGGGTGGCGAAACAGATAGATGGTCACTTCTTGACCTGGTATATGAGTATGAAAGAAGCTACAAAAAATCTGGGTGGTCAGTGCGACTTGCCCTCAAGGATGGTGACCGCGTGATCCCCACTGCGCCTGGTTGGAGACGCTGCAAGATACGCCTGCTAATCGATGTCAGTTGCGTTCTTGTCAGTTTCTATCCAGGTTGAATTCATGAATGTCTGTAGGTGTAGAGACCTCTGAATGACTGTAGTAAGCTAGCACTGAGTTTTTCCCCGTCCAACCTAATTTTTTCCCCAAAATAAGGCTTTAAAATAAGTCGTAGTTGTAATACAACGAAGCATTAGTGTTGAGTACTGATGTCATGCTGTCGATGGTGTTGATGATGAAAACTAATGTACTGCTTGCAAGTTTTGGCTTTGACTTGTCATTACCCGTATGTTTACTTTTTAGTGCTAATGAAACAGTCCCGGATAACAAAGTCGATCGGGGCGACCCGAAAGACCACACATCCTCGTTGAAAGAAGTGGTGAAACTGGAAACCGTAGACCTCCCATTACTGTGTGCGTGTACATTCTTGGACAGTTCGGGCAAAGGATATTTCTACACTGATGAAGTGGAAGACATGATAGTATTACTAGGACTTCCGGTCTCTCGATATCAGGTAACTGCAGTAATACTTTGTTACAGCTATAGTAAATGCGTTTGTGATCCATATCGAGGCAAACTTTATCCTCAACGCTCCTAGCATATCAGACTGATCGGAGTGCACCACGTTGGCGTTATTTTTGTAGAATTCGTTCTAGCGTGCTTCACAGCTAATCAGGACTTCTTCCCATTTGTTTAGGTGCGGTCACTCGTAACTAAAGTTGCTGACGGTCGCCGAATTTACTACCGTTCCCTCACCGATTCCGAAGTATCTCCCTCTACAATTAAAGCTGCGGGCGCATTGTCTGAGATTGATGATGATGAGTACTTGTTCGAGCTTATCCGTGGAGGCGATGCAATACTCGACGAGCAAAAGGAACTTGCGATGCCCACCGGCAGGTTAGTCTACTTTCTTCCTGAGGTTCGAGCACCGTGAACGATATGGCACTGACTATAAATTTCTTGTCCCTTTCCAGTGTAATGGTTTTGCGCGTCCCTAATTCGAACGACGCGACAGAGGCCGCCGCCGAAACGGGCGTCCTAGCGTCTGAGGTTGTGATCGCTCAGCAAATAGCGCAGCTGGAAGCAGATCGTTCGAAGTTGAAACGGCAGCTTAGGTGCAAGACTGATGAGATTGGTGAGTTGCTTTTTCAGCGTGAACTTTCTATGCCGAAGTCCGTGTGTATCCTCTATATATTGGCGGTCGCGACTGCCCAATGTTTGTTTCCCACCCCGTTAGATTTCAGATATTGCCGTATCCAATCCATTTACAAGCTATTATCTACTGATGGGCATTCGCTCATAGAGTAACTTGGGAATCTGTCACACCATGTTCTCCCAATAGCAGTAACCTTTCCCTCCATTCCCTCCTGGTGCCGCGAATCTCGTAACCTCCGTTGTGCATCTCCGGACTAGTCAGTTGAACGTGAAGTGACCGAATACAAGAGTAATCAAGTGGATTGTATACATAGCAGTGGGCCGACAATGCTGTCGAGAGCTGTATCATCTCCATACTCAATACTGTGACGTTAGTTCTGGACTGTATAATGGATCACTTCAGATTATTAGTTTGCTGATAACCATTCAGCTTTGTTGTTTATTCTACCGTGCTCACCAGCATTCCTGGGTAACAGTATTACGTTAGCCGGGAACCCCCATATCTCGAATGTAGTACGCAGCTTGTTTAGTGGGGAAGCAATAATCCTCATTCTGAATTTACTGAAGACTAATAAATGGATTATATTTTTTTACAACAATGCAACCACAGTTGGAAAATGTTTGGGACCGATTGGGAAGTCATCGTTTCAGATAGGTTTGGTAAACGATCGGAGGATTTATTGCTGGGCAACGTTTCGACCGAAGATCAGCACAACTTGAGGTAAAAAGGCGACTTCAAGATAGCGGATACCCAGTGGGTTTAATTAAGCGGCAACCAAGACGGGTATTGGTGCCAACACCAAGGCTCAACAAGGAGTGGATCGGAACAGCGGTCATTCCATACAAAACGGGGACATCTGAACTCATTAGAAGGATACTGAATACAGCTAACATTAGAATAGCATTCCAGAAGAGGAAGACTTTACGCTCAGTGTTGGTGCATTTGAAGGATCCCCTTCCGAGTGATAGGACTAGGAACTGTGTAAACTAAATAAAATGTAACGACTGTACGAAGGTCTGACAGCCAGGGAATTGCACACCGGAATCGGTGATCACAAGCGTTCCATTAACAGACCACCGAGTAACGCGGATGAATACCAGGCGATAGTCAAAGATTCGGTAATGGCAGGGCATGCGCTAGACACTGAACATAGGTGGATTTAGAAAATGTGGACATCCTGAGACGGGGTTTAAGATTCCCACCACAGCGACTGGTGGCCGATGCGGTGGAAATCGCCAAGCATCTCAGCGTGAATAGAATTGAGGGGGTAGAACTTGCAAATGTGTGGAGAGCGGTCTTAGTTCAGCCGTGATGACACGAGACGGTGTGCAGTGTGCGAAATGGTCTGGGTCTAAAAGTGCAAACCCAGCAAACCTTTGACTAACAGAGGTGAACGACTTCAAGAGGAATTTTCCACTAACGTGTCCTAGATTGAAAAAGCACGGACGAAAAATCCGGGTTCATCATAAAGACAAATCCCCCCTAACCAATCTATTGTAAATTTCAGTCATTCCCACTAACCAACAAACAGGAACATCAGCAACAGAACACTCAGCACTGATCAAGTCGGCTAGTCATAAGGAATCTCATGGATTGGTTCCCTGACTACATTTAAATCCAATCAACCTACTTACTACTCACTTGGGTCTGACGATGCTTTTGTTTCAAAAGCGAAACGTTGCCCAGCAATAAATCCATCGATTGTTTACCAAACCTCTCTGAAACAATTCAACCACAGGTTTTTTCACTTGGGCTGATGAATTGAGAGGTTTGCAGTGGGGTCTTGAAGGTACATGTGAAGATTATGTACAACGCAATTCGCGACCGGCTGCTATGGACCACTGATGGGTAGCTACTCAACATGAAGAGGAATTGGCTAGGGTGTCTCCGCATACGGTTGCGGCACCTTCAGAATACGTTTTACGGAGCATCATTCACATCAGTGTCGAGCTCCTCCGAGGTATGTTAACTGAGATGATATTCCGATGCATCGCAGCTTTATCCTTCTGTGTAGTGAATGCTCATTGCAAGTCCAGCAAGACCATAGTTTCCTGAACTGACACCCCCCTCTTTCACGCTTAATGCAATGCTTTTACTTTATCAAGAATGCAGACTGGCTGCACTGTGTAGGGTAATGTGGGCAACCTGGAACTTAAGTTGAAACTAGCGCTCTACAAGCTGAGTACACTATCGCTCATAATGATTTGTGAAGCCGTTCTCCATTCGATCACGTAGGCTTTTCAATGAAAGCAAACCCAAATTTCGGTCAACCAATCATCAACGCTCTGTTTTGTAATGTAAACAAAGGTCATTTACCGACGAGCCAGACATTGGACAACCCAAATTTCGGTCAACCAATCATCAACGCTCTGTTTTGTAATGTAAACAAAGATCATTTACCGACGAGCCAATAAGACATTGGACCAACCAGGACGCGGTACACCTGGAAATCCAATGGTGTATCAACCATGCTGTTTGTAATCCAATAAAACCTGATGTTTTGGTATTAACAAACAGTGTCTCCTGGAGTGAAGCGAGTCTTGTTTGAGTTCCGGGAACACAACGAAATAGTTTCTTATCTCGTCACAGGTCTCTCCTAGAAAGTCGTTTTCTCTTCCAGCAGAATCCTAAGCTTGTAAGTGACTCATACTGCCTGTGCCTAAAAATGAGTGAATTCAACGCGACCACAGTGACCAACTCAACATAGGCGCCTCCTGCTGGTGCTTCAAGTCTACTTTCCGAACTTTTCTGTAGCCGTTGAATTTGTCTCCAGGTTGTCTGGTACTACACGAAATTTTGGTGTGGTCCAGTTATCTTTTATAAAATAATAACTCATGTTTTATACAGGTAAGCATTACATCAATCTCGTCTGTTCCTGCCCTAGACCGTCTGCGTAGCTTGACTGATCAGATACCCACTTTGAAGGAAAAGCTAGCCTCTGCGAATAAGTCCGCAGATGAATTGCGCCACAGACTCCGTAGTGAGTACGAAAGGATGCAGTCAGCCTATCGGGTTATCGACAACAGGTAA
>NW_008751892.1:147548-150172 GCF_000715545.1 Opisthorchis viverrini | reverse complement strand
GTGAGTACGAAAGGATGCAGTCAGCCTATCGGGTTATCGAACAACAGGTAAACAGCCTGGACACGTCACGCACCGCTCTTCGTCAAGCTGCTAATCGTCTTCGCGGTCGAGAAAGTGAGTCAACAACACCTGCAAAGAAAGGTACCACGGAACAGAAAGAGGGCAAACGGGAACAAGTGGAACGTAAGGGGTTCGTGGTGAAAAGCGAAACCACTACTTCTGTAGAAACCGAACAGAACACAAAAGAGGTCAGTACTATCACCAAATCGTGACTAGTTGTTGAAGAGTTCTTATTCTAGACATCAAAATGCTTAACCCTCAATTGTACACCTTCCCGTACAGTCCAAACAACCTGATGATGCACCGACGAACTTAGCTACTGAACAAATAACAGAAGAGGAATCCAAACCCGACCAAACCATGGCAGATGTTTCGGAATCCGTTGCACCACTCTGTTCTCCCAAGGTAGGTGGCGGTTACCCATACCGAAGTTTCTTAGTTCGTTTCTGGTTTAGTGTGTGGTAATCCGCTGAAAGATGCAAGAGTGATGCGTTCTTTTGGGAACGTTTTCTGCGAAGCAATCGATAGTACTACTGTTTCGGGCGACAGAGAACGACTTTGTCACTCCACATTCGAATTCGTTTTGATTTTTGTGCGTGTAGACTTGATCGCCGAACATGCCATTCCGATAACTTATCAGCTAATCGCGTTACTTTAACGCCGAGGGCTCGGCTAGACGGGGCATTTATCTTCCTATTTGGACCGTGCCAGCAACACCTACAGAAGAATCTGACGTACTATCGCCCCGCAGCTAACTGCACGAGTATTACCCTCTGTACTAGGAGTGAGAAGGACCATATCATGGTTTTCGGGAGTATTGCTGCTTTCTGCCACAAAGACGGTTGTCATTAGCGGTACCCATCACCATTGCATGCATGCCTTCCTATATCCCAGTGTAACTATTCCCTAACCATTATCGAGGTTTATTTATATCTTTATATCTAGAAACGTATTCACCATAATGTATCAACAGTCAGTTTTCGTTTTTGACGCAACAAGCTGTCGCAAGGACAAGTAGAAACCGTGATCAGAGGGAAGAGGGTCGAATTCGGTCACACTGTTTTTATAACAACAGACCCGAGCAGGTAAAATTAAACAACGAATCAATTTCCAGGGTCTCGACCCATGAAAGGCAACGAATGTGAAATTATCATTGGTCATCTTAGACATGCACTAGGTGGTACAGTCTCTGAATGTAGGATAAGCTTTTTTCTTCAGTGTGCCTATATCCCTGCTTAGCCGTGAATCTCAGGCTACTTAGTTCTGCGTGGGTCGTACAATGGGCCATCTGTGTATACAGCATCCGTTCACCAAACACAAATAGGGATCAAGGCAACTTTAGTCCCATCTCCTGTCATTGTTGACAACCCTATTTTCAACAGTTATTTAAAAGCTTGAGAGAAACAGCTAATATTGGCTCTCCATGTTTCCCTATTGAGTTAAGCTTAAGGAATCACGATACCGAGCATACCGACTGGTATGTACTTTAGTGCTGCAGTCGATGCAGATGGAGCAGCTGCATCTAAATCGCAGAGATGGGTGGTATTGTTTGGAGAACGTGTATCATTATAGTTTTCATTAAAAAAAATAAGGGCTCCTTTTCGACGACCTGAGGCCATCCTCTTTGTAAGGTTCGGGAAGCTAAGGACATTACAGGACGATTGCAGCTATCGGACTACTTGCAGTTCGTATTCAGTGGACGGTAGGAACAGGCAGGTGGAAGCAGTAGGTACTGTATTGAGAACTGGTCCTATCAACAAATGGATTGAACATAATTAAACGGGACGTAACATCAATACTAGCGCAATCGGTGGGAGCGAATAAGGGGACAATGAGGCAGCAAGGCCTTTTCGAAGCAATAGCAAGTACGCACCAAATGATACACAAACGTATGGATACGGGCAGTCAGACCGTAGATAGGCCGTATACAGGGATAACTGCGCAGAAAACAATCAGTAAGTTCGTGAGGTAAAGGAAACTATTTGGGAAGCGAATGTCGGGTGAATTCGGCACAAATTACATATACCTGCAGTTGACGGCGTGACGCAACAGCACATTGTAATTGAGAATGCGCGCTTAAGCCTGTCGGGTGAGACGCGATATAAAGGTTGTACAAGAATGAATCGACCTGCGGTAACGGATAGTGCGCTCGTCTACCATCCGAGGGATTCAGAATTTGGCCCCCTATTTACCCCTTTTTTCCGTCGGAGCAGACATTCGAACCAAGTAGAGCTTATAGGAAATTGCAGGCGGAGATGGAAAGGCAACAAAATCTTAACATTATTTACTGGGGGCTAAGCGAGAACGAAAACCCGGAGAACGAGCAGCAAGGAGGTGAAACGGCGTTATAATAATCGGGCGTAAATCTCGCTACCCACTGGTAATCAGAACTAACAAGAAATAAATAATCGGCGATCGCCACTGATCCGCGGGAGGAATCAACTCCCTCCAATGCTCTGATTTTGTTGATGTTGATGTCATCATTTTCAGCTGTAATGACCGCATACTCGTCGTACAGTGGTTGTAGCTGCCGCAGTTTCGTTCACCGATGGTTTGGGGGGGGG